>NW_026732120.1:157500-197500 GCF_028476545.2 Physella acuta
GTAGGTCTGTAGTTGTAGGTATGTGGTAGTTGTAGGTCTGTAGTTGTAGGTATGTGGTAGTTGTAGGTGTGTGGTAGTTGTAGGTCTGTAGTTGTAGGTATGTGGTAGTTGTAGGTATGTGGTAGTTGTAGGTCTGTAGTTGTAGGTATGTGGTAGTTGTAGGTATGTGGTAGTTGTAGGTCTGTAGTTGTAGGTATGTGGTAGTTGTAGGTCTGTAGTTGTAGGTCTGTAGTTGTAGGTCTGTGGTGGTAGTTGTAGGTTTGTAGTTGTAGGTCTGTAGTTGTAGGTATGTGGTAGTTGTAGGTGTGTGGTAGTTGTAGGTGTGTGGTAGTTGTAGGTTTGTGGTAGTTGTAGGTGTGTGGTAGTTGTAGGTCTGTAGTTGTAGGTCTGTAGTTGTAGGTCTGTGGTGGTAGTTGTAGGTTTGTAGTTGTAGGTCTGTAGTTGTAGGTATGTGGTAGTTGTAGGTCTGTTGTTGTAGGTCTGTTGTTGTAGGTCTGTTGTGGTAGTTGTAGGTCTGTGGTGGTAGTTGTAGGTCTGTTGTTGTAGGTCTGTGGTGGTAGTTGTAGGTATGTGGTAGTTGTAGGTCTGTAGTTGTAGGTCTGTAGTTGTAGGTCTGTTGTTGTAGGTATGTGGTAGTTGTAGGTCTGTAGTTGTAGGTATGTGGTAGTTGTAGGTGTGTGGTAGTTGTAGGTGTGTGGTAGTTGTAGGTCTGTAGTTGTAGGTATGTGGTAGTTGTAGGTCTGTAGTTGTAGGTCTGTAGTTGTAGGTATGTGGTAGTTGTAGGTCTGTAGTTGTAGGTCTGTAGTTGTAGGTATGTGGTAGTTGTAGGTCTGTAGTTGTAGGTATGTGGTAGTTGTAGGTGTGTGGTAGTTGTAGGTCTGTAGTTGTAGGTCTGTAGTTGTAGGTATGTGGTAGTTGTAGGTCTGTAGTTGTAGGTATGTGGTAGTTGTAGGTGTGTGGTAGTTGTAGGTCTGTAGTTGTAGGTATGTGGTAGTTGTAGGTATGTGGTAGTTGTAGGTCTGTAGTTGTAGGTATGTGGTAGTTGTAGGTCTGTAGTTGTAGGTCTGTAGTTGTAGGTATGTGGTAGTTGTAGGTATGTGGTAGTTGTAGGTGTGTGGTAGTTGTAGGTCTGTAGTTGTAGGTATGTGGTAGTTGTAGGTCTGTAGTTGTAGGTCTGTAGTTGTAGGTATGTGGTAGTTGTAGGTATGTGGTAGTTGTAGGTCTGTAGTTGTAGGTATGTGGTAGTTGTAGGTCTGTAGTTGTAGGTCTGTAGTTGTAGGTATGTGGTAGTTGTAGGTATGTGGTAGTTGTAGGTCTGTAGTTGTAGGTATGTGGTAGTTGTAGGTATGTGGTAGTTGTAGGTCTGTAGTTGTAGGTCTGTAGTTGTAGGTATGTGGTAGTTGTAGGTCTGTAGTTGTAGGTATGTGGTAGTTGTAGGTCTGTAGGGACATAGCATTCATTGTTGGATGTCTGTTATGGTGGAGCTAACATAGATGGTTGGATGTCTGTAGTTGTGGGGACACGGTACCAATGATTGTTGGTTGTAGGTCTGTAAAGGTAGAAACACGGCATTGCAGTTTTTCAAAAGTACAATCAAGTCAATTTGTTTGTTTGTAAGACACCAATGTTTGGAACCCAAGGCTGCTGAAATGAACAGAATCCAAGCGCTACATGAATCAATCTTCTGCTGCATGCAACAAATTGCAAGAATCCCACTTAGCTTTCTATCCACGCCAGGTATAAAGGTAACATATGCCCTTGCCATACAGATATCACTTTTTGATATTTTACTCATCCGTCAGTTGAAGTGTGCAATGTACTTCTTGTCCTACACTCGTCTTGTAAATATCTCACATACACCGTAATATATCTCACATATACCGTACTATATCCCACATACACCGTAATATATCCTACATACACCGTACTATATCCCATATACACCGCACTATATCTCACATACACCTTACTATATCTTACATACGCCGCACTACATACCACATACTTTCTTGTTATATCTCACATACACCGCACTATATCCCACATACACCGTACTATATCCCACATACACTGTAATATATCTCACACATACTGTACTAAAAAAGCGCTGCAAACTAAGCTTTTTAATACTAGTTTTGTCGTGTCGGCCTTAAATCGTGTCGGCCTTTTGTCGGAGTCGGCGTTTTGAATTTCTGCATTTTGTCGGTGTCGGTTTTTTTAAATTTATGCAGGCCTTTTGAATGTCTCAAATATAATACCAACCGATAAGTTTATTAGTTAGGGAATATACAAACTACATATATCAAAGTAATTGATTTAAGTGGAAGCTATTAACAACTTAATCAACTATTTACAAGTAAGTTGTGTGTCATTAGTTGCCGTATTAAAATAATCCACATATCTTTTTTTCTCGCAAAAAATCACGTTTTCAATTGTAACATGAAAAATGAATCCCAGCCCAATATCGCATAGCTTTGGCAGATAATTTATTCTAGCACCGGTAGCGCCCGAATAAAGGCAGGAATAGCCCCCAACCCGCTCCCAGGGACCAGAGCACCCCGGCAGGGAGCCGCTGACTACACGAGCAAAAGGGAAATCCAGTTTGTGACACAATAGATGATTGAATTTACCGGATGCTATCACCGTCCTCCTATCAGGGGAGCTAACGAGCAAATAACTACGCGGTACAGTCCCTCTAGGGACAAGGGGAAACAATCGCTATTGTGTGTAAACGGTTTTCATCCCCGGCGGTCGTCGACTATGTGGAATACAGTGGTCGTCCTCCCTGCTCGCGCTGGTCGCTAGACTTTCATTGGCTGGCGCCTGACCTAATTAACACCTATTCCCCAGGACTATAATTTGATTCGAGTGACAACGGAAAATGGGGCGGGGGGTAGTGACTACATCATGGTTACTCCTTCTGTTAAATCCATTCTGGTTTTCGCCAGCGGACATTTGAAATGTGAAATGAACGCATGCGCCGAAATCACCGAGTCAACAAGCGAAACCCGGTCAATGGCTGGTCGAGGGCGGTGATTTGCTCAATTAGCCCAATGTTGGTCAGGTTCTTCCTTCATTGACACACGTGTAAACAGACTTTTCTGGGAATGTAGACAGACAAATTGACAGTCATTACTTACATGCGCAGACAGAAAAGTAGACTAATGGTGTGAAATGGGATTTAAAAATACGTTGCGGAAATAGAGAATATTTGGTTGAAATTCTAGGCCACTGTAATGCCAGTTAGATTAGTTTTGTTGTGATAGTTTCAAAGCTCGAATACGTTTTGCTACAATAGGTCTGTGAGGCGAAATTGGTGACAGCAATAACTGGTGCAAGTATGTGTTACTGTAAGACCACAGTAACGAAATAACTGGAGCAAGTATGTGTTACTGTAAGACCTCAATAACTGGCGCAAGTATGTGTTACTGTAAGACCTCAATAACTGGCGCAAGTATGTGTTACTGTAAGACCACAGTAACGCAATAACTGGCGCAAGTATGTTTTACTGTAAGACATCAATAACTGGAGCAAGTATGTGGTACTGTAAGACCTCAATAACTGGAGCAAGTATGTGTTACTGTAAGACCTCAATAACTGGAGCAAGTATGTGTTACTGTAAGACCTAAATAACTGGAGCAAGTATGTGTTACTGTAAGACCTCAATAACTGGAGCAAGTATGTGTTACTGTAAGACCTCAATAACTGGAGCAAGTATGTGTTACTGTAAGACCTAAATAACTGGAGCAAGTATGTGTTACTGTAAGACCTCAATAACTGGCGCAAGTATGTGTTACTGTAAGACCTCAATAACTGGAGCAAGTATGTGTTACTGTAAGACCTCAATAACTGGCGCAAGTATGTTTTACTGTAAGACCACAATAACTGGCGCAAGTATGTGTTACTGTAAGACCGCATGAGCTACCTACATCAACATATCCCTACCAAATTGTCTCTCCTTCGCCCATCATATCTTCTCGAAATCGACACTGAGTACTACACCCTAACAATAACCAAACGCGAAGGAAAATGAACACTTTTATCTCCTCTAAAAAAATCTCATCTAATTTCCCTCCCCACCCGCTCCCCCAAACGAACCCACTGTTATAGATAAACGGCCCGTGAGTTCTAAATATCTTCTATAAACAAAGTGCTAAAATCATTTCATTAACCTAGCTCTAAATCTCTTTACCTTAACAAAGTACTAACGTCATTAACCTACCAGCTACTCGCTACTCTCTCGGTAGTAGCTCAACAGCTACTCGCTACCTTCAAAATTCTTTCATCCCACCAGAGACAACTGAAACACTACCCAAGGGAGAGAATAAAAAGGGAAATAACTCATAGTTAATTTATTTAACACAAATAAAAACATGACAGACCTCAGGCTCAAGTAACCGTTAGATTTTCTCTAAGTTAAATAGCGTGAAAACGATAGAATAAGTTGTGTGGAGAGGTAGAGGGGTAGGGGGGGGGGACTTTCAAGAAAATTATCATATAAATAAAATTTTCGCGGCTGGTTTCGATTTGACTTGGCGGCTCTACGGCTGCGAATGCTGCGCCTGTTTGTCTGTTTGTGTGTTTGTTCAACCTGATCGAATAACCTGGAAATCCCATTTCCAGATTCCAGTTCCGTCAGAAGAGCCGGGCTATTAGACACGTGCTATTAATTAATTCCGCACTCAGCCAATCAACAGCGTTTATTGTATCCTTTGTATCACCCGGAGCTACAGCGAATATTTCCCCAGCACCGTGAGACAGCCCGTGTACTAGTTTACTAGTCGACAAGCCCGGCAGAAACGAACGGGGTAGGTAAATTTATTGAAACTCTACTTGACTGTGACGTCAACAAGTTTGATCTCCCCCCCCCCCCACGTGGATCTTAAAATCTTTGTTATTCTTAATTAAGATTTTTTTTGTTGATGGCTGTAGTACTGCGTGGTTTCTATTAAATATAACCAGGTTAGAATGGCATTGTGCGAAATGGTAGGTAAAAACACAAATAGGTAAGGAAATTATGACTTTGGGGGAAATTAAACCAAATCATGACCAGGCTGTCTAATTCTCTGGTTGGGCAGAATTTTATTTCTGTAGGAGTTATCTCCGCGTGAGATCTAGCACCAAGCATAGGTGTTCGTCAATAAACAACAGCTTTGGGTACAGGGTTAATCAGTAAATGTTGGTACCAGTTTCACTAATGTCTTGGCTTAATTCACTGGGAGTAGATGAGCATATTTGTATAAGCATTCTTTGTTAATGTCATTGGTAGTCATTCATTGTAAGATGACAATTTACTATGTATATATATATATATATATATATATATATATATATATATATATATAATGTGTGGGTAGTGGGTGTGTAGTGTAAAACAAATTGCTGTAATTATGCTCTAAATGTGCTTTTGTTTTTGTCTATCAAGAATCACTAAGCGAAGTCACGTGACACGTAGCATCAGTGCACAAAGGCCAGGTGTATGTAGGACGTCAGTTGTCCTGGTTACAAGACCCCCGCTCCCAACCTCACACCAGCCCTCCCCCACCTACCCAGAGTAATCTGATTAGGGCTACTCACGAGAACCCGTACAATGGGTTTTCTAAGCGTCAGCATTATGCAATAAGTTTAATTGATGCTCATCTTTTGCTATTACCTAAACTGGTGCTCTCTCGCTAGGCCATAGTTTTAATTGGCGCTATCCCTATGCGATGAGTTTAAGTGGCGCGCCCCGTGTGATTAATTCGAGTTTTGTTAAAAGGCTGAAATCCAGCCAAGCTGATTTCCCTACACGGCCCACCACCCCCCACACGGCCCACCACCCCCCACACGGCCCACCATCCCCCACACGGCCCACCACCCCCCACACGGCCCACCATCCCCCACACGGCCCACCACCCCCCACACGGCCCACCATCCCCCTACACGGCCCACCACCCCCCACACGGCCCACCACCCCCCACACGGCCCACCACCCCCCACACGGCCCACCATCCCCCTACACGGCCCACCACCCCCCACACGGCCCACCACCCCCCACACGGCCCACCATCCCCCACACGGCCCACCACCCCCCACACGGCCCACCACCCCCCCACACGGCCCACCACCCCCCACACGGCCCACCACCCCCCACACGGCCCACCATCCCCCACACGGCCCACCACCCCCCACACGGCCCACCACCCCCCACACGGCCCACCACCCCCCCCCCACACGGCCCACCATCCCCCACACGGCCCACCATCCCGAAAAATCAAGAAATATTAGACGCCCATCCAGTGCTCAAGCTAAATTAAACGCCCCCCCCCCACATGACAAAACCTCAAAACCATAATGGCCCCCAACACCATGACATAACCTCAAAACCATAAGGGCCCCCTACACCATGACATAACCTCAAAACCATAAGGGCCCCCAACACCATGACATAACCTCAAAACCATAAGGGCCCCCTACACCATGACATAACCTGAAGACCATAAGGGCCCCAACACCATGACATAACCTCAAAACCATAAGGGCCCCCTACACCATGACATAACCTCAAAACCATAAGGGCCCCCAACACCATGACATAACCTCAAAACCATAAGGGCCCCCTACACCATGACATAACCTGAAGACCATAAGGCCCCCCTCCACCAGACGATAAAATCAAACGTGACTTACCCATTCAACGCTGTAACAGGAATCTTGGGATTACTGAAAGACAGAAACAAAATAACTTACATTTGATAACAGTCGGCTTTTTATATAGCTATAAATATATACATACATATATTATACATAACAGTTGGTTGGCATTGTATGTAGATATAAATATATACATAAATATATTATACATAACAGTTGGCATAGTATATAGATATAAATATATACATAAATATATTATACATAACAGTTGGTTGGCATTGTATATAGATATAAATACAATACATCAATAAATTATACATAACAGTTGGAATTGTACATAATAAATGAATAATAAATCTGTTATTGTAATTATTGTAGTATTCATTTAAAAAAAAAATAATGAGATATAAACTAAAAGAAACATGAGCTTAAAGATCCTACATCATATGCTTGTATTTGGGTTACTAATGTTGTCATTCTACCGACCCATGTCAAGCAAGACAGATTGGTTTAGCTTTGCCTGTGCATAGATTTCAATAGTTTTAGCAAAGCGTAGGAAACAAATACAAGGAGCGATTGTACTAGATTGTATAAGTTGAAGGTGTTATAGAGTGCACACAGCGAACTAGAAACTTCCAACCATCAAACGACGTTGATGAGCGCTTAAAGCTTTAGCTTAAGTAGCCCCGCAGTTTATCAGAAACAAACACTTCTCTTCTATTGAAGCAAAATTGTGGTTTTAATTTAAATTTACCTAATTAACTTTCAGCTGTACACAAACTAAAAGGCGTATGTAAGCACTTCGCTCTACAGTAAAAAAAACTTTGACCTTCGCATTGTAGTGTCTTTAACTATCTTGGTGACCTGTCGAGGTCTATAAGGATCTTAGCACCTATTTCTGCCACTCTCAGTGGCGATGCGAGGTCGGGTGTCACCCGGTGCGGCACTTAATGGTGTCATCCCACAGAGGCGTAGCGACTCTTCCCGGGGACAAACTTTCAAGTTTTCGATTTGCACCCTCCCCCCCCCTCAAACTTTCGACTTGCACCCCCCCCCCCCCATCGATCTTTCGATTTGCACCTCCCCTCAAATTATTCTCTATATATTTTACTATTTTTTTTGCCTTGGTGTCATCCCCCTAAATGGTGTCACCCGGTGCGGTCCGCACCCCGCCCCCCCCCCCCTCCCCCTCGCTACGCCTCTGCCACGTCCATACCTTGTGTTTTGCAAATGACTCTTACAACTCTCCCAGACAAGGTCATTATACATACGCTCTCATGTAAAATAAAAGATTAATTACCTAGTTGTGATACTTGTCTATTTGTCCGCAAGTCTAAATGTAAAACGAGCTTATTCTGTTATTTACAATAAAACCTTGCCTGTATTTCAGTGGGATTTTACAGTTGGGGTGCGGTGGGGGAATTATCTTGCACTGATGTTAGCAGTAAAAAATGTTGACTGCAGTACGTGTTATGACACAAGACGTGTTTTTAGAACAATTAAAGGACGAAAAGCGAACGTAATAAAGACCAAAGGATTATTGAAGAACATATAGGTGTGAAGACACGATTAAGACCAAAGGATTATTGAAGTACATATTGGTTTAACAACACTATTAATATCGAAGGATTATTGAAGAACATATAGGTGTAACAACACGATCAAAACCGAAGGATTATCCAAGTTGATGTAAAAAAACAAAATGCGTGAGGGTGTAATCAGATGATATACAAGGGAAAAGATTCAGGCACTAACGTTGGAAACATTACACCAGCTAAGAGTAGACGTCACCTGGTTGTATGACGTCACATGATTACATGACGTCACATTATTGTATGACGTCACCTGGTTGTATGACGTCATCAGGTTGTATGACGTCACTTGTTCGAATGACGCGAGCATCAAATGTAGAGGGGTGGGATGAAGAGATGAAGACAGATTACATGAGCTCAGCTTACAGGATTTGTCTCTCGCGCTAAAGTTGAGATAACCTCCCCTGATTTCTTCTGTTTATTGTTATATTATCTCCCTTTGTGTAACCGTGGATTAAAGATTATCAGTCTTAGAGAATGTTCTCCAACTACCACTTCATCACTAGAATGTTCCGACAACATCAGCAAGTCCCGTGACCCTCACATCTCGTTCACTGCTCGAGATTTACAAACCCTTTCGTGACTGAGGTTAGAAGTTTGGAGGTTAATGGTTAGAGTTCAAAGGTTAAGGGAATCTAAAACAACGGTTTAAAATCCCGACCTTTACCTGGTACCCTGCCAGTTATCGAGGTGTCACCTTATTATTACATAACCTGTCTTACACGTTTCATCTATCACATTATTTTTTTTTTCAGTTCAACACTTTTAAACGCCGCAGTTTTTAATGTCACACATTACAAACTCAGTAACACACATCGACTATTATTTTTCTGGAAAAAAAATCAATAGATATGCACGTAATGACTTAAACACAGAACAACCCCGTTTTTTTTTAAAGAACATACATCTATTTAGAAACCGTTTAGTTGTAAAGTTATTTGTACAAACCTAATTTTATTCAAAAGGAAATGATATGTTATGATAAATTAAAAACAGTAATTTAACGTTATTCTATACTTTTGACTAAGTATTGAATAAATAGGCCATATGGATATGCTTTAGTATTACGTGCCCTATAACAATTTGACAATATCTAATTTTAGCATGACGCTTTCTTCCTTCTGGCTATTGTTCAATGTAACGCAAAATTTACAAATTATTCAATCAGGCGTTTATAGACATTAGCGAAGAATGACTACATTGTAGCATAATAAAACAAAAATATGACAAAGTTAAGCTGTATTTTTATAATTAATTCATATTTGCGCATTTTTTTGTTTGCGCAGTTTTCCGTTAGCGCATTTTTCTCGGAACCAACCTTTACCCCATAGAGCAAAGATGTTCGTCTTGGCTAAGACGGGGGTCAGCCGTTTCTCAGAGTTCCGTCTTGTGTAAGACAGGGTCAGTTCTCTAAGATATGGGCATTTTGGTCTTATTCGGCTGGGGGGTGGGGGTGGTGGGTCAGTTTTGTTTTCTTCAGGGGTAAGTTGTTTAAGGGCCACTTATTTAAGAAAAAGTCCAGTCTTGTCTAATTGGTAAAATTGGTACCACCAGATTCTTATTGCTAAGTTTTCGGCATTTGGTGCAGCCTTGATTCAGATAATCCCAGGTTAATCCAGCAATTAATAACCCACATTTTACCCTGCTATCTGATATCCATTACATAATTTTCCCTAATTGCTGATTTTTATTATCTGTTTATTTTTATTGTGTCTTGTGTGACGTGGAGTCATATAGCGACCTAAAAAATAACAAAACCGTCATTTTTTGGGGATAATCTCGGGGATTTGGTTGCTGGAGTGTTAGATATCAGATCATGATTAAAGCCCGAGGTGACGGGAAAGGCGGAGTGGCTGCCCCTGTCACGACACGAGCGTCACAATGTATCAACACTGCGAATGTTGCCGCGGATAAAACTGCCGAAAAATCTGGCAATTATCTACAATGATACGAACTATGGCGGCAGCAGGCAACATGATCTGGCTAGATACAGCGACGAATGGGGTTGTACAGGGTTGTACAGGGTTGTTCACGGTTGTACAGCTTAACCGTAGGACTGCTGGGGAGAGGTGAAAGCTAATTGACGCGGCTTAACATTCCCAAGGGGTGGGGGAGGGGGTACGGGGAGTGGAAGGGGTGGAATAATTGGGGGGATGACGAAAATATAGGTTAGGAATCAGTGTAAAAAGGTAGGTTGATGCCATCTTCTTAGGTAAGATACTGATGTCATGTGGTGTTGTCATTGGCTGATGCCATGTGGTGTTGTCATTGACTGATGTCATGTGGTGTTGTCATCGACTGATGTCATGCGTTGGTGTCATTGACTGATGTCATGTGGTGTTGTCATCGACTGATGTCATGGGGTAGTGTCATTGACTGATGTCATGTGATGTTGTCATCGACTGATGTCATGTGGTGTTGTCATCGACTGATGTCATGTGGTGTTGTCATCGACTAATGTCATGTGGTGTTGTCATCGACTGATGTCATGTGGTGTTGTCATCGACTAATGTCATGTGGTGTTGTCATCGACTGATGTCATGTGGTGTTGTCATCGACTAATGTCATGTGGTGTTGTCATCAACTGATGTCATGTGGTGTTGTCATCGACTGATGTCATGTGGTGTTGTCATCGACTGATGTCATAAACGAAGATGATTTGCAGGTGGCAATAGATACCATTTACCGAGAAACTGTTTGGCAGCAGTAACAAAGATCGACTCATTTCACAGCGGGCGGTGTTTAATTAGAGTGGAGTGTTATTTCTTGGTGTTTAATTAGAGTGGAGTGTTATTTCTTGGTGTTTAATTAGAGTGGAGTGGAGTGTTATTTCTTGGAGGGAGAGTGGAGAGGGGGGTTAGTGGTAGGGGGAGTTGTTATTGTTTGGTGGGTTGGTGCACATGTTGTGTGGTGCATAGGTTGTGTTGTTCTTGAATATAACAACTACGGTCGTTCCTATGTTGCCCCATGGTCCGAACTAGGGCCACCTATGTGTTGCCCCATGGTCCGAACTAAGACCATCCCTCTGTTGCCCCCATCCGAACTAGGGCCAACTGTGTGTTGCCCCATGGTCCGAACATTTGAGCCATGTCCAGTTTGTCTTGTGTCTGTTCACAGAGACAGGTTGAAGATGTTGTTTGTGTGTGTGTTTGTGTGTGTGTTTGTGTGTTCGTGTGTTTGTGTGTGAGTGTATGAGTGTATGAGTGTGAGTACACCTTGTGTGCCAATGTGCGATACCGATTAGTTCCATCAGCCCTTGGGGCGGGAGGGGGGGGGGGGCAGTGCGTGCCAGAGGTGCACTTACCGAGTCATATGGGATAAGTAGTTCACCCCCACCCCACCGACCTACATCCCCCACACCAACCTCCCCCCCACCCCGACCTACATCCCACAGTACCCCCTCACCTAACCCCACTTTCACCCCCTACCCCACGAGCTATACCCCAGTAACCCTTACCTCACCACACTCTCACCTCTCCCCCACGACTTACATCTCCTTGTACTCCCTCACCTCTCCACCACACACTTAACCCCCCCCCCCCCGACCTACATCCCCCACACCACTCACCCCACCCTGACCTACATCCCACAGTACCCCTCACTTAACCCCACTTCTGCCCCCCCCCCCTGAGCCACACCCCCAGTACTCCCTCACCTCTCCACCACACACTTAATCCCCCACCCTGACCTACATCCCCCAGTACCCCCTCACCTAACCCCACTTTCATCCCCCCCACCCCTGAGTTATACCCCCAGTACCCCCTCACCTCACCACACTTTCAACCCCTCCCCCCCCCCCCGAGCTATACCCCCAGTACCCCCCTCACCTCGCCACACTTTCACCCCCCCCCCCCCGAGCTATACCCCCAGTACCCCCCTCACCTCGCCACACTTTCACCCCCCCCCCCCGAGCTATACCCCCAGTACCCCCTCACCTCACCACACTTTCAACCCCTCCCCCCCCCCCCGAGCTATACCCCCAGTACCCCCTCACCTCGCCACACTTTCACCCCCCCCCCCGAGCTATACCCCCAGTACCCCATCACCTCACCACTCTAACGCCCTCACCGACACCCTATTGTGACACCCAGTAAACGAAGATGACAAACATCATACATGTCTCACAAAAAAACAAGAAAACATCACAAAACCACAAAAACATCACAGAAAACATAAAACACACACATCACCAAATAACTAGAGTATAATTTTTATCTCATCGCTGAGGTACAAACCTCAGCATAAAAATCCTTCCATTGATTGGCGGGTCCACATTAGCATTAAGAAATTTTGACGGCCAATTGCACGAATGCTTTGAGGTGCAGAATAATATCGGATGGAAAGATTCCAATATTTTTGCTCGCGGTCCCTCGACTCTGTTCGCTCGCTCGTTGCGAGGGTTTTTATGGCATCTTATTGGCAGATAACATGTTGAAACAAATGGCAAGGGGGACAAAAATCACAAGAAGTAACTGGGCATGTAATCGAGACATGGAATATAGGTAAAACATGTTCTTAATTAGGTAAATCTGTTTCAAAGTAGGTAATTGAGTGCTTAAATGTGGGTACACCTAAATTATAGGTCGATTGAGATAAGGCTCAGTGTGGGTAGGTTAAATATAATTTCAAACTTTGGGACATGCTATCAAGACTGGTCCACCATTTTATTGGACGAGTTCATTTTAAAAAATTGTAATTTTGTAATTGAATATTGTAATATTTGTATTAATGTTAAATGACTTAAATAGAAATGCAGTACCGGAAATATCCTTTAGTTATATTTAGACACCAATAGGGCTGGTAAGTAGGTCACCAACCAGTTCTACGGCTCAATAAAACCTGCATGAGCCATAGAACTGTTTTGGTGACCTACTTACCAGCCCTATTACGTCGGCAGAAAAGCTTGGAAAAAAATAGTTTGTTCTGAAAACTTATTTCAAATACAATCAATAAGAAAATAATTCACGCCAACACCTTACGATATCAGACTACGTCATCAAACAGGAAACGCTAGTGACGTCAGAATGCAGCTATGCAAAAAAGTTTATTTTCATTTTTTAATATCCGTCTTGTTTGGATAGAGGGTAATGTTTTTCTCCGCGGCAGTCGTCGCCCTTTATGTTGATACTTGCTACGGCACCCCCACCCGTTATGTTTCTTCTTGCTCTACCTCCCCCACCCTCGGGCAGACCCCTGACGGTGCCGGTGCGAGCCGGGTGAGATCCCAGAGTAACAACAAGCAGGCCAGTTTGTCCCAGCTTTGATTACATAACTCCCCGCCCAACGCACGTGATCACCCCCTCGATGCACGCGCAACCTACCGCTCCCGCCTAGGCGTTAAAACGATTAAAACCTGTAAAATTTCTGGCAGCGGGGATCACGTGATTCCCGGTGTCACAGAGCGACATCTGTTTTTGTTCCAGACACGAATTACCTGTGTTTCCAGCGGCTAGAATTTTTTCGTTGCTGAGAGATTAAAGCTAAACTTGAAGGGGCGGGCCGACAGCTCAATCTTTGCCTGCAGGTAAACTGTCAGCGGATGTGGCGGTGGTAGTGTCAGTGGTGTGTCAGTAAGGTGTCAGTGGTGTGTCAGTGGTAGTGTCAGTGGTGTGTCAGTGGTAGTGTGAGTGGTAGTGTGAGTGGTAGTGTGAGTGGTAGTGTGAGTGGTAGTGTCAGTGGTAGTGTCAGTGGTAGTGTCAGGGGTAGTGGTAGTGGTAGTGGCAGTGGTAGTGTTAGTGGTAGTGTTAGTGGTAGTGTTAGTGGTAGTGTTAGTGGTAGTGTTAGTGGTAGTGTCAGTGGTAGTGTCAGTGGTAGTGTGAGTGGTAGTGGCAGTGGTAGTGTCAGTGGTAGTGTGAGTGGTAGTGTCATGGGTAGTGTCAGTGGTAGTGTCAGTGGTAGTGTCAGAGGTAGTGTCAGTGGTAGTGTCAGTGGTAGTGTCAGTGGTAGTGTCAGTGGTAGTGTGAGTGGTAGTGGCAGTGGTAGTGTCATGGGTAGTGTCAGTGGTAGTGTCAGTGGTAGTGTCAGTGGTAGTATCAGTGGTAGTGTCAGGGGCAGTGTCAGTGGTAGTGTCAGTGGTAGTGGTAGTGTCAGGGGTAGTGTCAGTGGTAGTGGTAGTGTCAGTGGTAGTGTCAGTGTTAGTGTCAGTGGTAGTGTCAGTGGTAGTGTCAGTGGTAGTGTCAGTGGTAGTGTGAGTGGTAGTGTCAGTGGTAGTGTGAGTGGTAGTGTCAGGGGTAGTGGCAGTGGTAGTGGCAGTGGTAGTGTCAGTGGTAGTGTCAGTGGTAGTGTCAGTGGTAGTGTGAGTGGTAGTGTCAGGGGTAGTGTCAGTGGTAGTGTCAGGGGTAGTGTCAGTGGTAGTGTCAGGGGCAGTGTCAGTGGTAGTGTCAGTGGTAGTGGTAGTGTCAGGGGTAGTGTCAGTGGTAGTGTCAGTGTTAGTGTCAGTGTTAGTGTCAGTGGTAGTGTCAGTGGTAGTGTCATGGGTAGTGTCAGTGGTAGTGTGAGTGGTAGTGTCAGTGGTAGTGTGAGTGGTAGTGTCAGGGGTAGTGGCAGTGGTAGTGGCAGTGGTAGTGTCAGTGGTAGTGTCAGTGGTAGTGTCAGTGGTAGTGTCAGTGGTAGTGGTAGTGTCAGGGGTAGTGTCAGTGGTAGTGTCATTGTCAGTGGTAGTGTCAGTGGTAGTGTCAGTGGTAGTGTCAGTGGTAGTGTCAGTGGTAGTGTCAGTGGTAGTGTCAGTGGTAGTCAGTAGTGTGGCAGTGTCTGTGTAAATGGATGTACTACACTTCAAACGTAAGTTGGGGCTGATCAGGGGAAAACCACACCTTTTTCTTGACTAGACCACACCCTTTACAGTACTAGACCACATCCTTTACTGTACTAGACCACACCCTTTACAGTACTAGACCACATCCTTTACAGTACTAGACCACATCCTTTACTGTACTAGACCACACCCTTTACAGTACTAGACCACATCCTTTACAGTAGTAGACCACATCCTTTACTGTACTAGACCACACCCTTTACAGTACTAGACCACATCCTTTACAGTACTAGACCACATCCTTTACAGTACTAGACCTCACCCTTTACAGTGCTAGACCATACCCTTTACTGTACTAGACCACACCTTTTACAGAACTAAACCGCACCTTTACTGTATTTGACCACGCCCTTTACAGCACTACCATACCATTGTACTGTACTAGAAAACGCCTTTCACTGTACTAGATCGCACCTTTATTGTACTAGACCACACCTTTTACACAAATGACATAATCAACACACCACACAAAACACAATATAAAGGAAACACCAGAAAAACATCATTTAACAAACACCACAAATCCCACTGACACACTATTTGTCGTAACAAAAATTGAACCGCTATTAAATCAAATGAATGCAAAAAAAAAAATTGTTCACAAATTGGTGACAAATTAACAAGAATAATTTAAATACTCACGCAACTCATTCCATATATTCACACATTTATTCACAAGTTCATCCAAGTTTTTACACCTCCGATGAAGAGTTTTTAAAACTGTTTACGTATTACTAGGTGAGTAAATGAATGCAAAAAAAAAAATTGTTCACAAATTGGTGACAAATTAACAAGAATAATTTAAATACTCACGCAACTCATTCCATATATTCACACATTTATTCACAAGTTCATCCAAATAATCTAACAAGTCCATACAAACAATGCAGCCAGTCCATACAAAAAATTCAACAAGTTTATACAAACAATTCAACAAACCCTTGCCAAAAAGAAATATGTTGGTTTAACGTTGTAAAGATGTTCGCCATCAATGCTATTATACCTGTAACGACATATGTATGTAGCTGTAATAACACATATGTATACATTTGTGTCAGTATGTTTAGCAGATACATGCTGCGGCTCTTGGGTGGGCATATGTCTTCACGTTAGAGGATGGGTGGGGCATATGCCTTCACGTTTAGGGTGGGTGGGGCACGGGTGGGGAATGGGTGGGACATTTGCCTGCACGTCAGGTTGGCCAAGGGCTGGGCATATGCCTTGACCTCAAACTGTGAGGCATTGGTTAGACAAACGCCTCTTTTTTTGCATCAATTTTTAACTAATTATCCCAGTTTTACTGCATAAAATGGAACTCGTTTCAATTGCAGTTTTTACACCTCCGATGAAGAGTTTTTAAAACTGTTTACGTATTACTAGGTGAGTACGCTTGTAGCCCAAGAAACTGAACTCACGCGCCTGTGCTGCGGGTCAAAGGTCAACTACAAGATCAGTCGCCATGTTTAGAATCGCGCGTCGGCCTCATTTGGACGTCTTGAATTCTCTTTTGAAACCGGCACTCGAGCAAATTCGCGTCTATTTGCTCCGGCACTTTAAATATTTTGATCGTTGATTGGTCGAGGGGTGGATTGGCTGCTCTCACGTGACTTGGTGGGTGCCTGCCACACAGGTAGGTGCTCGCAGGGTGCAGGTAGGCTAGTGAAACCTGCAGGCAGGACCATGGAAGCGTCAGGCCACAGAGGTTGGTTGATTAGATCTCTATGGCTTCCAGATGAGATCACGCCTTGAATGAAATTGCATCTCACAGCGCACGTTGGCGATTCTTTCATGAGAAGCCAAAGTGATTTAAGTCCTTTTTATTTCATCTGTAAGTTGATCAAGAAAATAAAAGCTCTGCATAGATCACTTGAGGCCAATTAATGCGGGGATAAAGCACCAAATAAAAAGGGGAGAAGATGAAAGTTCAAAGGGGGATAACGAGATAACAAAGGGAAGTAATTTAATGAAACTAATTATTAAGTTAATCAAATGACAAATTAGCTGGAATGGTAAGGTTGTTTATTGATATTTTCTCCATCTTTTCGTGGGCAGCCTTTTAAGTTGCGCATGACAAAATCTAAATGTACAGTATCTTACAGGCAGGTGGAGTACGATTACTTCAAAGATTGTGTGTGTGGGGTGGGGTGTTTGTGTGGGGTGGGGTGTTTTGGTGGGAGGAGACAAGGGATGCATCAGTCGCAGTTCACTGCCTAATCTCTAGCACCTGTTTGAGATTTAATAAATTTGACTTTATAAGGCTTGGACAGAAATCTTTGTGATCGTAAAAATATATGACTTTATAAGGCTTGGACAGAAATCTTTGTGATCGTAAAAAATATGACTTTATAGGACACGAAATTATATTTTGTGATCGAGAAAAAACCTGAATTCATACGATACGAAATTATTTTTTTGTGATCGAGAAAAAAATCTATCTGACTTTATAAGACACGAAATTAGGTTCTTTGATATTAAATGTATGACTTTTGAGGCAGAAACTGAAATTTCAATGACATTTTAGGATCAGTATTTGACTTCCCTTATCTCTTACTGTAAATAATCAATGGATGTCGCTGATAATTGCAGAAAACTGAGTAAGTTTGTTCCTTAAGTCAGAAAAGTAAGGCTGATTCAAGCTTAAAGTCAATTTGTTCCAAAAGTGAGAATTTTCAAATATCAAGAATGGCTCAGAGTCAGAGTCTGAACAAAGAGTTTCCGGCTCCAGTCTTCTGACTCCGGCTAATGTTTGCGTCACAAATGAACATCTGGCGGCGGACAGGATGAAACTGAAGGTCAACCGGAAGTTGGTTTAATACGATTCCAATACATCTTGTGCGGGCACACTATTTGAGATTGTACAAGACGTGAAATCGGTATTAATGTTACAGCAATGAGCTTACAAACTTCAGTTTGTTTGGAGTTTTTTGGAGCCGGGCACGGAGTTTGTCGATGTGAAGTTTCGCAGACCTTTCTAGACGTTCTGTGATCTCGATCTACGGTCTGCTGTAAACAGCCAATAATGTGGGGGGGGGGGGGGGGGGAGGAGGGGAGAAGGGGGGGGATTCTTGCCTTGATCCACATGCCGCGATTACGGCATTTGAACATGCCGTCCAGCCACATCAGGCATATCTATATTGTTCAACTCACCGCCGCCAAATAAACACAAACTAGAGAAACAAACACGAATATTGCCCAGAGGAAACGTTGTATTTGGATGAAAAAACAAGGCTTTTGATCCGGGTAACTGCAGTTTTTGTATTACGATGATGAGTTTCCATGTGAAGTTTTGAAAATCTTGGGTCAGAGTCGGGTACAGTGTGTGAGGCGATCCCCCCTCCTCCCCGTGGGTGGGCTGAGGGTTTAAGATAGATTTTATTGTGGCAAGCTTCCAAACAGACGCGCGGCAAAACGTGAGGACTGCAATAATTGCGCATGAATAAAATTATCGTAATACACAAGAGTCAAAGTCTTCTGTAAAGTACGGAAAACCAATTTTCTCATAGACACACCTTTCAGGTAGACACCTTCCACATTCCCACACACAGCCACACACACCTTCCACATTCTCACACACAGTCACACACACCTTCCACATTCTCACACACAGTCACACACACCTTCCACATTCCCACACACAGTCACACACACATTCCACACACAGTCACACACACATTCCACATTCCCACACACAGTCACACACACATTCCACATTCCCACACACATTCCCACACACCTTCCACACACAGTCACACACACCTTCCACATTCCCACACACAGTGACACACACACTTTCCACATTCCCACACACATTCCCACACACCTTCCACATTCCCACATACAGTCACACACACACTTTCCACATTCACACACACCTTCCACATTCCCACATACAGTCACACACACACTTTCCACATTCCCACACACATTCCCACACATCTTCCACATTCCCACACACAGTCACACAATAATTCCACCCCCCTTCCATAATCACACACAAATTCTATTCTCACCCACATTCCCACACACAAACACACAAAGGCTCACACACAAGCAAACACACCTTCCACCCCACCAACAGTCAAACTGACCTCCCTTATTCTCACATCCGAAACACACACCATCCACGCACCCCCCCACCTCACACACACCTCCACACACACTCACACACACCTATGCAATCATCAAATATTGCAGTTTTTGCTGGCAATTAATTTTCTTTCAAATCCGCGCCGGAAAGATTGTATGTAAAGCGCCGGATTAAACAGGGATAGAAAGCTACAAGCAGGCTCCCATTAGGAGGATCTTTAGAATTGGGATTTCTTTTTAGCTTTATCCCGCATCAGAGAGCAGGGGCGGAGGGTTATGGGATTAGAATACAATTAGTTTTTTATGGTCAAAATTTGTTTCGCTGTAAACAGCTGAGTTAGTGAGGTCTCAACAGCTGAGGTAGTTAGGTCAGATCATCGCTGAGGTAGTGAGGTCTCAACAGCTGAGGTAGTGAGGTCTCCACACAGCTGAGGTAGTGAGGTCTCCACAGCTGAGGTAGTGAGGTCTCCATAGATGAGGTAGTGAGGTCTCCACAGCTGAGGTAGTGAGGTCTCAACAGCTGAGGTAGTGAGGTCTCAACAGCTGAGGTAGTGAGGTCTCCACACAGCTAAGGTAGTTAGGTCTCCACACAGATGAGGTAGTGAGGTCTCCACAAAGCTGAGGTAGTGAGGTCTCAACGGATGAGGTAGTGAGGTCTCGACAGCTGAGGTAGTGATGTCTCCACAGCTGAGGTAGTGAGGTCTCCACACAGCTGAGGTAGTGAGGTCTCAACAGCTGAGGTAGTGATGTCTCGACAGCTGAGGTAGTGATGTCTCAACAGCTGAGGTAGTGAGGTCTCGACAGCTCAGGTAGTGAGGTCTCCACAGCTGAGGTAGTGAGGTCTCCACACAGATGAGGTAGTGAGGTCTCCACATAGCTCAGGTAGTGAGGTCTCGACAGCTGAGGTAGTGAGGTCTCAACAGCTGAGGTAGTGAGGTCTCAACAGCTGAGGTAGTGAGGTCTCCACAGCTGAGGTAGTGAGGTCTCCACAGCTGAGGTAGTGAGGTCACAACAGCTGAGGTAGTGAGGTCTCGACAGCTGAGGTAGTGAGGTCTCAACGGATGAGGTAGTGAGGTCTCCACACAGCTGAGGTAGTGAGGTCTCAAAGGATGAGGTAGTGAGGTCTCCACACAGCAAGGTAGTGAGGTCTCAACAGCTGAGGTAGTGAGGTCTCAACAGCTGAGGTAGTGAGGTCTCAACAGCTGAGGTAGTGAGGTCTCAACAGCTGAGGTAGTGAGGTCTCGACAGCTGAGGTAGTGAGGTCTCAACAGCTGAGGTAGTGAGGTCTCCACACAGCAAGGTAGTGAGGTCTCAACAGCTGAGGTAGTGAGGTCTCAAAGGATGAGGTAGTGAGGTCTCCACACATCAAGGTAGTGAGGTCTCAACAGCTGAGGTAGTGAGGTCTCAAAGGATGAGGTAGTGAGGTCTCCACACAGCAAAGTAGTGAGGTCTCAACAGCTGAGGTAGTGAGGTCTCAACTGATGAGGTAGTGAGGTCTCCACAGCTGAGGTAGTGAGGTCTCCACAGCTGAGGTAGTGAGGTCTCAACAGCTGAGGTAGTGAGGTCTCCACAGCTGAGGTAGTGAGGTCTCAACAGCTGAGGTAGTGAGGTCTCAACTGATGAGGTAGTGAGGTCTCCACAGCTGAGGTAGTGAGGTCTCCACAGCTGAGGTAGTGAGGTCTCCACAGCTGAGGTAGTGAGGTCTCAACAGCTGAGGTAGTGAGGTCTCAACTGATGAGGTAGTGAGGTCTCCACAGCTGAGGTAGTGAGGTCTCCACAGCTGAGGTAGTGAGGTCTCCACACAGCTGAGGTAGTGAGGTCTCAACAGCTGAGGTAGTGATGTCTCGACAGCTGAGGTAGTGAGGTCTCAACAGGAGGTAGTGAGGTCTCAACAGCTGAGGTAGTGAGGTCTCGACAGCTCAGGTAGTGAGGTCTCAACAGCTGAGGTAGTGAGGTCTCCACACAGATGAGGTAGTGAGGTCTCCACACAGCTCAGGTAGTGAGGTCTCAACAGCTGAGGTAGTGAAGTCTCAACAGCTGAGGTAGTGAGGTCTCAACAGCTGAGGTAGTGAGGTCTCCACAGCTGAGGTAGTGAGGTCTCCACAGCTGAGGTAGTGAGGTCACAACAGCTGAGGTAGTGAGGTCTCGACAGCTGAGGTAGTGAGGTCTCAACAGCTGAGGTAGTGAGGTCTCAACAGCTGAGGTAGTGAGGTCTCGACAGCTCAGGTAGTGAGGTCTCCACAGCTGAGGTAGTGAGGTCTCAACAGCTGAGGTAGTGAGGTCTCCACAGCTGAGGTAGTGAGGTCTCCACAGCTGAGGTAGTGAGGTCACAACAGCTGAGGTAGTGAGGTCTCGACAGCTGAGGTAGTGAGGTCTCAACGGATGAGGTAGTGAGGTCTCCACACAGCTGAGGTAGTGAGGTCTCAAAGGATGAGGTAGTGAGGTCTCCACACAGCAAGGTAGTGAGGTCTCAACAGCTGAGGTAGTGAGGTCTCAACAGCTGAGGTAGTGAGGTCTCAAAGGATGAGGTAGTGAGGTCTCAACGGATGAGGTAGTGAGGTCTCGACAGCTGAGGTAGTGAGGTCTCAACAGCTGAGGTAGTGATGTCTCGACAGCTGAGGTAGTGAGGTCTCAACAGCTGAGGTAGTGAGGTCTCAACAGCTGAGGTAGTGAGGTCTCGACAGCTCAGGTAGTGAGGTCTCCACAGCTGAGGTAGTGAGGTCTCCACACAGATGAGGTAGTGAGGTCTCCACACAGCTCAGGTAGTGAGGTCTCAACAGCTGAGGTAGTGAAGTCTCAACAGCTGAGGTAGTGAGGTCTCAACAGCTGAGGTAGTGAGGTCTCCACAGCTGAGGTAGTGAGGTCTCCACAGCTGAGGTAGTGAGGTCACAACAGCTGAGGTAGTGAGGTCTCGACAGCTGAGGTAGTGAGGTCTCAACGGATGAGGTAGTGAGGTCTCCACACAGCTGAGTTAGTGAGGTCTCAAAGGATGAGGTAGTGAGGTCTCCACACAGCAAGGTAGTGAGGTCTCAACAGCTGAGGTAGTGAGGTCTCAACAGCTGAGGTAGTGAGGTCTCAAAGGATGAGGTAGTGAGGTCTCAACGGATGAGGTAGTGAGGTCTCGACAGCTGAGGTAGTGATGTCTCCACAGCTGAGGTAGTGAGGTCTCCACACAGCTGAGGTAGTGAGGTCTCAACAGCTGAGGTAGTGATGTCTCGACAGCTGAGGTAGTGAGGTCTCAACAGCTGAGGTAGTGAGGTCTCGACAGCTCAGGTAGTGAGGTCTCCACAGCTGAGGTAGTGAGGTCTCCACACAGATGAGGTAGTGAGGTCTCCACACAGCTCAGGTAGTGAGGTCTCAACAGCTGAGGTACTGAGGTCTCAACAGCTGAGGTAGTGAGGTCTCAACAGCTGAGGTAGTGAGGTCTCCACAGCTGAGGTAGTGAGGTCTCCACAGCTGAGGTAGTGAGGTCACAACAGCTGAGGTAGTGAGGTCTCGACAGCTGAGGTAGTGAGGTCTCAACGGATGAGGTAGTGAGGTCTCCACACAGCTGAGGTAGTGAGGTCTCAAAGGATGAGGTAGTGAGGTCTCCACACAGCAAGGTAGTGAGGTCTCAACAGCTGAGGTAGTGAGGTCTCAACAGCTGAGGTAGTGAGGTCTCAACAGCTGAGGTAGTGAGGTCTCAACAGCTGAGGTAGTGATGTCTCGACAGCTGAGGTAGTGAGGTCTCAACAGCTGAGGTAGTGAGGTCTCCACACAGCTGAGGTAGTGAGGTCTCAACAGCTGAGGTAGTGATGTCTCGACAGCTGAGGTAGTGAGGTCTCAACAGCTGAGGTAGTGAGGTCTCGACAGCTCAGGTAGTGAGGTCTCCACAGCTGAGGTAGTGAGGTCTCCACACAGATGAGGTAGTGAGGTCTCCACACAGCTCAGGTAGTGAGGTCTCAACAGCTGAGGTACTGAGGTCTCAACAGCTGAGGTAGTGAGGTCTCAACAGCTGAGGTAGTGAGGTCTCCACAGCTGAGGTAGTGAGGTCTCCACAGCTGAGGTAGTGAGGTCACAACAGCTGAGGTAGTGAGGTCTCGACAGCTGAGGTAGTGAGGTCTCAACGGATGAGGTAGTGAGGTCTCCACACAGCTGAGGTAGTGAGGTCTCAAAGGATGAGGTAGTGAGGTCTCCACACAGCAAGGTAGTGAGGTCTCAACAGCTGAGGTAGTGAGGTCTCAACAGCTGAGGTAGTGAGGTCTCAACAGCTGAGGTAGTGAGGTCTCAACAGCTGAGGTAGTGAGGTCTCGACAGCTGAGGTAGTGAGGTCTCAACAGCTGAGGTAGTGAGGTCTCCACACAGCAAGGTAGTGAGGTCTCAACAGCTGAGGTAGTGAGGTCTCAAAGGATGAGGTAGTGAGGTCTCCACACAGCAAGGTAGTGAGGTCTCAACAGCTGAGGTAGTGAGGTCTCAAAGGATGAGGTAGTGAGGTCTCCACACAGCAAGGTAGTGAGGTCTCAACAGCTGAGGTAGTGAGGTCTCAACTGATGAGGTAGTGAGGTCTCCACAGCTGAGGTAGTGAGGTCTCCACAGCTGAGGTAGTGAGGTCTCAACAGCTGAGGTAGTGAGGTCTCCACAGCTGAGGTAGTGAGGTCTCAACAGCTGAGGTAGTGAGGTCTCAACTGATGAGGTAGTGAGGTCTCCACAGCTGAGGTAGTGAGGTCTCCACAGCTGAGGTAGTGAGGTCTCCACACAGATGAGGCAGTGAGGTCTCAACAGCTGAGGTAGTGAGGTCTCGACAGCTGAGGTAGTGAGGTCTCCACAGCTGAGGTAGTGAGGTCTCCACACAACGCATGAGGATAAGGTTGTCAACAAAAAGGTTTGGCCATAAACATGATGATGACCCTACACGACATGATGGCCCTACACAATATGATGATAATGTATTTGAATTGTGAGAATATCTTTAAAACCGTGAACGAAAGATAAATTCATATAAAGTCTAGAAGATACGGAACTCGCAGATTGTATACCAGTTAGGGGATTTAAGGATAAAATATAATTACTTTCTCACTTCAGTCTGTTTCAGCATAAACACACTGCTAGATTCTTCACTCATGTGAAACTACAGGGACAAAATCCCTCGGTGGAAAACTGTTTCATAGTCACGTGATCCGTAAATATCTGTTTTTAACTTCCGAAAAAGATGGTTATCTCTTTAAAATAAACCGGGAGTGATCTCCCCTAAACTTTCTCGAATATTCTTATATAAAATAACAGGGGATGGGAACTCGGGCTATAGACATGATTTTTAATCCATTTTAAATACTTAAAGTTTTAAAAATAGAATAAAATCTCGTAGACAAATTAATTGCACACCAAGTGAACGCGAAATAAAAAAGCGCATAATAGTGCGCAATATTATTATTACTTTAAAAATTTACATTAGTTTTTTGAGAAATCGGAAGTAGCGTAAATTACTACTTCCGGTCAACGGAAATTACTCAAAATTTAACAGAAGGTAGAGAATTAGATCTTTTACTTACATGTGAAATTTCATTTATCTATCTGAAATAGTACTCAAGTTATAGGCTTTTGAAAAATTCAAAGTAGAAAAAGTACCACTTCCGGTTGTCAGAAATCGCTCAAAAGTTGATACGGATCTACGATTTTGATAAAATACTTATATATGAAATTTCATCAACCTAGCTGTAACGGTACTCAAGTTATCGTGTTTACACACGGACACACACACACACAGACACACACACAGACACACAGACATACGGACAAGATTGCAAAATTATGTTTTTCCGTATCAGTGAGATGCAAAACGTCGAGATTTGCAAAAATCTCGATTTTTTTTTTTTGCACGATTACAAGACTTTCTCTATACTTCGTATATACGAGAAAGTAAAAAGAGGACTTTTCAAAAGATGACTATCACAGCTTGAAAAAAAAACCTTCTCATCTTTTAAAATGATGACTAGAACTATCATCTTTTAAAATGATGACTAGAACTATCATCTTTTGAAATGATGGTTAGAACTATCATCTTTTAAAATAATGACTAGAACTATCATCTTTTAAAATGATGACTATAACTATCATCTTTTAAAATGTTAACTATAACTATCATCCTTTAAAATGATGACTAGAACTATCATCTTTTAAAATGATGACTAGAACTATCATCTTTTAAAATGATGACTAGAACTATCATCTTTTAAAAAGATGACTATCACACCTTAAAAAAATTGGTCTCATCTTTTAACATGATGACTAGAACTATCATCTTTTAACATGATGACTAGAACTATCATCTTATACAATGATGGCTAGAACTATCATCTTTTAACATGATGACTATATCAGTTTTTATAAAAACGAAACAACTTGTAGCACCCACCCAGCAGGTAAAAATATTTGAGTTAAAATTAGATTGGCGGACGACGAGAAGCTAGGAGAGAATCGCTGCTGTGGGGACCAACGTGAGCACAGATAAAAGACAACTGCTCACTCTCATTCACCTGCACAGACACGGAGCTTAACACGTGAGCTTTAATCCTTGCTTAGCTCTTCTTTTAGTGGAGTGGCGGGCTAATTGGAAACTTAATGAAGTTTAGGGAAGAAAATATAATTAAAACCTAGATAAACTTGGACGTTTGAATTTAAAAGAATAGCTTATAATAACTATGCTATCTGTATGTATATGTATCATATGTTTCTTTGGTTGCTTGTGTCTATGTATTGTTTGTTGATGGTTGTTGTTGTGTTGTATGTTGTTGGTTGCTTATGTGTATGTAACGTTGTATGTTGTTGGTTTCTTGTGATATTCCTGGGCTGTGATAAGATTCCCCAGGAGAAAACGGTTCTGCGAGTAAAAGCAAAATTCCACGGGCTGACGGAGTGCGTTAGAACCGAGTTAAGTAGGTCAGTTCGGTAGTACCGAGTTAAGTAGGTCAATTCGGTAGTACCGAGTTAAGTAGGTCAGTTTGGTAGCACCGAGCTAAGTAAGTCAGTTTGGTAGTACCGAGCTAAGTAGGTCAGTTTGTTAGTACCGAGTTAAATAGGTCAGGTTGGTAATACCGAGTTAAGTAGGTCAGTTCGGTAGAACTGGGGAAGTAAAGCAGTTCTTTAGAGCTTGGCTAAGTAGGGCGTTAGGAAGAATTAAGTAGGGCGTTAGGTAGAATTAAGTAGGGCGTTAGGTAGAATTAAGAAGGGCGTAAGGTAGAATTAAATAGGGCGTTAGGTAGAATTAAGTAGGGCGTTAGGTAGAATTAAGTAGAGCGGTTATGTAGAATTGTGTTAGAATGTAGAATCGTAATAGAATAAGTTAAGTATGTCAATAAAGCAGGAAAGATCATTAAGGCATTATGTTACATTTTGCTATCATGCCGTGTGGTGCTAGGCAAGAGCAGAGTAGGACAAAATTAAGACCAATCTAAAAACGTCCATTATTTATGGTCTAGTTATTAAACTCTCTAATCTCAACATTTAAAACATCCTTCAATCGTCAGACAATCTCAATCCTTTCTGCTTAATTAACTTACAATGTTCAGCTCTAGTTATCACATGTCCTGTTTTTAGGCTAAGATTTGGGAGGTTAAAAAATGAACATTGAGCTTAACTGCGTGGATCTGTGTCGTGTAGTGCACTCACGCAGAAGACACGGCGTGAGGGAGAACAGATGTTTGGGTGAGTACAGGAAAACAGACGGAGGTCTTCTGCATGGTACAGTTCACACTGTACAGGGGATACGGTACAGGTATGGGTACGGTACACGTTCAGTGGATAGGTTATGGGTACGGTACACGGTCAGTGGATAAGGTACGGGTACGGTACAGTCAGTGGATAAGGTACGGGTACGGTACACGGTCAGTAGATAAGGTACGGGTACGGTACAGTCAGTGGATAAGGTACGGGTACGGTACACGGTCAGTAGATAAGGTATGGGTACGGTACACGGTCAGTGGATAAGGAGGTATGGGTACGGTACACGGTCAGTGGATAAGGTACGGGTACGGTACACGGTCAGTGGATAAGGTACGGTAGGTACACGGTCAGTGGATAAAGTATGGGCACGGTACAGTCAGTGGATAAGGTTTTGGTACGGTACAGTCAGTGGATAAGGTACGGGTACGGTACAACCCTCACGGTACAACCCACACGGTACGACCCACACGGTACAACCCTCACGGTACAACCCACACGGTACAACCCTCACGGTACAACCCTCACGGTACAACCCTCACGGTACGACCCACACGGTACAACCCACACTGCACGACCCACGGTGTACCGCCCATATGGTCACAGACAGCGCACATATGGATGGACGCCATATTTTCACGCATACAAGTTTGAAAGTTGCCAGAATTTTTTGACGGGATTTGTCAACAACTCAAGGGAGTTAATCGAGTGAAAAACTTCGATCAATTAATTAACTTGGTCGAAAGCAGTGGGGTGGGGGTGCACAGTGGGGAGGGTGGGGGATGCTGGTATTAAACTAATCAGATAAAAAACCGTAACGGTATTTTGTCTAGCGGACATATTTTCTCTACATATCCCAAGCTTGAGACAAGAAAAATATGCGCTAATGACGTCACTCGGGGATTGGGTTTACGCAGGCGCAGTGCTATTCATCGTGACGTCAAAGTGTGGAAAGGTTAAGGGTCGGGAGAGAAGGTAAGACACAATATTACTCTGACATGGGTGTTATTTATGGTTAGTGGGTGCTCACGCCGAAGCGTGGTGGGGCGTGGCGCGTGGTTAGCTCGCTGACAAAACCTAAGTAGTTCAGGAGAGTTACTCCCCTTTTTGTTTTGTTTTTTTTGTTTTACCTGGGAGAGTGAGTTCCCTTGTTGCAAACAGTAGTGTGGGCTGCTGTTTTGGATTGGAGCTGTTTGATTGTTAATCCGTTCATGCCTTTGTGTGTACGTCTGTGTCTGTGTGTACGTCTGAGTCTGTGTGTGCACATGAAGAGAGGGAGAGAGTTTTGAGAGTGTCAAATAGAGATAAATGATAGGAGAAATAAGATTGTGAGAGAGAAGAGAGATAGAAAGTTGGTAATTTTGTTTTGTGTGGAGCCAATACTAACAATCTTCTATATATATAATTCTCTTCTTCGAGCCGTTAGAAAACAAGCTGCAAACGCTCTCCCTACCTCCCCACCCCTACATGGTTTTAGTGAGCTGTGTTCACTCTAAATGTTTACAAGCAGAGCCAACGATTTTAAACGTAGGGGGGGGGGGAGGGGGGGGGGAGGGGGGGAGGAAGGGGGGGGGGGGGGGGGGTTATGGTCCTTAACGAGCTACTTATAGTGTTTTAAAGAAATATTTTCAGTGTCAGCGTTGGTACTGTCGAATTCACAAATTATGAATTATTGAAAATTAGAAACAACTAAATAGCGGCGTATGTTATGCCGCGGGCCGGCTCGTATGGTTTATTTGTTATTTGGAGGATTGTTTAGCCTCAATCTCTTGATGTTTAGTTTTGAAATAAATCACACACCACAACTCAGCTCTCTCCGTCAATCGTAAGTCAGCTATTTATTAAAGCTGACCAATCGTGAGTCAGCTACATATTAAAGCTCCCTTAGTGATCTGAGTTGAGCCTCTATCCATTGTGGCTGCTGGGTACGTCTAACGGAATGCTTGTGGTGTTTTCCCTGAATTTTGTTATGAATATTTGACTTCCTGCTATATGTCAGTGATATATTTCGTTTCTCTGGTTTTCGTCCCGAATTTTAGATGTTTGAATTTTTTTTTCTCAAGTGCGGAGCAGCTTTTGAAGTTTTAAATATGCCCGTTGGTTGACTAATTACTTCATTAATTTTGTGATTGGGGAGTGGGGATGGTGGGTGGTGGGTGGTAGGTGGTAGGTGGTTGGTGGTAGGTGGTAGGTGGTGCGTGGTAGGTGGTGGGTGGTGGGTGGTAGGTGGTAGGTGGTAGGTGGTAGGTGGTAGGTGGTAGGTGGTAGGTGGTGGTTGGTGGGTGGTGGGTGGTGGTTGGTGGGTGGTGGGTGGTGGGTGGTGGTTGGTGGGTGGTGGGTGGTGGTTGGTGGGTGGTGGGTGGTGGGTGGTGGGTGGTGGGTGGTAGGTGATGGGTGGTGGGTGGTAGGTGATGGGTGGTAGGTGGTGGGTGGTGATTGGTGGGTGGTGGGTGGTGGGTGGTGGGTGGTAGGTGATGGGTGGTGGGTGGTAGGTGATGGGTGGTAGGTGGTGGGTGGTGATTGGTGGGTGGTGGGTGGTGGGTGGTGGGTGGTGGGTGGTGGGTGGTGGGTGGTGGGCGGTAGGTGGTGGGTGGTGGTTGGTGGGTGGTTGGTGGTTGGTGGTTAGTGGGTGGTAGGTGGTGGGTGGTAGGTGGTGGGTGGTAGGTGGTGGGTGGTAAGTGGTGAGTGGTAGGTGGTGGGTGGTAGGTGGTGGGTGGTAGGTAGTGGGTGGTAGGTGGTGGGTGGTAGGTGGTGGGTGGTGGGTGGTGGGTGGTAGGTAGGTGGTGGGTGTTTTGTGGTGGGTATTGAGTTTTTAGTAGGGATTGGGGGCGGAGGAGCGGTGGATGGTGGGTGGGTAGTTAGTTAAGGGTTGAGGGTGGTGGGCGGTGAGTTCCTCGGCTTCTCAAAGAAAATTTCTGTTAATTATTGAACGCCTAAGGCTGCAAAACACGCAGTAAGCTAAAAATAACTTTATAATCGTCTTTGATATTTTTTGTTGAGTAATTTCTTGCCTGATTTCTTGGGGTCTGGATGGGGCTAAACTCCACAGTCAAGTGTCCTAGCGACAAGGAGATCTCCCCGCTAATTAGGCCGCTCATGGGCTCATTAAGATCAGACCCGCCTAGCTTCGGCCACGGCAAACCCTCGATGACGTCATCAGATCTGCTCGACGTTGTGAAATACTGTTCAATATTTCACAGAACAAACCAAAAATGATCGGCTAATTATTTCAAGTAAAGGTAGACGTTAAACGAGGCAGTAAAGGCAGACGTTAAACAAGGCAGTAATCGCAGACGTTAAAAAACTTACAATAGCGATTATGTGGGGGAGGGTGGGGAGGATGTAATTAAAGCATCAAATTGTTGGAGCGAAATATTTGATCGGACAATTTGAAAGAAGGGGGCGGGAGAGTGATTGGCCAGGTAAACTTTTGATTTGCCGGGTTGTAATTGCTTTGGCGTGACGTAAACCGTGTTGACATGCGAGCCATTAGGCCGGCAGGTAACAGATTTTGTCGGGGGGGGGGGGGGGGGTAGCTGGGGGGTGGGTGGGGGAGGGGGGAGGGAGAGCACATACAAAGGGGTGACAGGAGGGCACATACGAGGAGTGTGGGGACATACAAAGAGAGGGCGACAACGTGGGGTTGACGGGAGGGGTACATATAGGGTGGGGTTGACAGGAGGGATACGTATAGGGTGGGGTGGACGGGAGGGGTACATATAGGGTGGGGTTGACGGGAGAGGTACATATAGGGCTGGGTTGACGGGAGGGGTACATATAGGGTGGGGTTGACGGGAGGGGTACATATAGGGTGGGGTTGACGGGAGGGGTACATATAGGGTGGGGTTGACGGGGGGGGGGGGTACATATAGGGTGGGGTTGATAGCAAGGGTATGTGAAGCGTATTTTTTCTTCATTCTTAATTTTGGTGTTGGAAACACAAGTATTACTTGTCAACTGGTTATGCGAGATATAGACTCCGATTTCGGCATGCTTTTCTGTTTGGCTTTGTCCAACCAAGAACAAGCTACACGTTGTTTCATTTTGGAGTTGTCTCTTCTAGAAGAACCTCATGAACCCGAGGGTTCAAACTCGAGATCTTTCGGTTTAACTACCAAGAGATTTACCGACTCGACCACGCCGATTCCACGCATGAGGTTGAAAAAAGCTAAAATAAACAATGCGTTATGACGGCGAATTAGAATTCACGCATATTAACATGTGAAGATACATAATCTACATACATCTCCAACCCATACCCATATAAAACACATCAAACATATTCCCAAGACCACGTCGCACTAGCAGGCCGCGACAACCGCTCATCTGATTGGATGTGACGTCAGCCTCGCTATGAGAAATTGCTCCACTCCAGAACTCGGAGATGGCCCAAACTGTTCCGACACACGGTAACTTTTCCCGCCGTCCTCGGAATTATAGGCCGAGACGTCGGGTCGTGTTTACACGTGTCGGGCAAGGTACAGCCGCTCGTGCAGGCAATTAAAGCAATCCTCATTAATTAAGGTAGACCACCGGCCAGACGGGCTATCAGAGCTGCTCACGGTATCGTAGGAGACGCCTGGATGGTAGTCGATTACTAGCAGCCTATAGAGTTCATTCATATATCTATATCATAATCGAGTACTTGAATCTTTTGAAATATCAATTAAAATAAGTTTCAAGAAAAAGTTTCAAGCGCACTAGAGTGACCGACCAAAGCAGAAGCAAGCCCCCCCCCCCACCTTACCGTAGCGCCGCCCCCCCCCCCCCCCCCCTCCCGCCCCCACCATTTTACAGTTGCGCCAAACATAAAAGATTTACATTTACATCTAATACACATTGTCATGTACTGGTTTTTGCCTTTTGAAATCAACTTTTTGTGAACTTAATTCCTTGAAGGAAATTTTATAATTTTTTTTACTGGAAATTCATTATTATCAATGTAAGATAACAAGACTTCAAAAAAAAAAAAAAAAAAAAAAAAAAAGCGAACTCAGAGCAGTGAAATAGAATATTGCGTTGGGAAGAGTTTAGACGTGGAGCTAATGTAGAGTGTTGAACCTTACAGCAAGGTCGGGGGGTGGGGGGAGAGAAAATCAAGGGCCCAACTACGTCTTTCTTTGTTTTCTTCGCGGGCCCACACATTCTTTGTGCGCTGGTAAAGTGCGAACCGTGGTCTGGAATATCAGGACGGCCCAGGTGATCAAACGTGGTGGCCGGCTCTAGCCCTAAATATGACCCAGCTCTACTGCTGCAGTTGGTTAAATAAACACACGGCGCTCTCTAGTCCAAACAGTCTATTTGTGGTGTGTTGGGTGGATCCATTGTGCCCTGTGTTACCAGAGGGAATACAGTTTATAATGTATGCGGGGGGCCCACGAGTAAATCACGTAACAAGGGACGTAGTACATCGCGTAAGTGGGTGCCCACTATAGTATATCATAAAATCAAGGGCCCCACACCTGGGTAGTGTAGGCAGGGTCTCACCAATATCTTATGTAACAAGAGGCCCACCAGATTATCATGTAAACATGGGCCCACCAGATTATCATAAAACCATGGGCCCACCAGATTATCATGTAAACATGGGCCCACCAGATTATCATTTAAACATGGGCCCACCAGATTATCATTTAAACATGGGCCCACCAGATTATCATGTAACCATGGGCCCATCAGATTATCATTTAAACATGGGCCCACCAGATTATCATTTAAACATGGGCCCACCAGATTATCATTTAAACATGGGCCCACCAGATTATCATGTAACCATGGGCCCACCAGATTATCATGTAACCATGGGCCCACCAGATTATCATTTAAACATGGGCCCACCAGATTATCATGTAAACATGGGCCCACCAGATTATCATGGAACTATGGGCCCATCAGATTATCATGGAACTATGGGCCCATCAGATTATCATGAAACCATGGGCCCACCAGATTATCATGGAATTATGGGCCCACCAGATTATCATGGAACTATGGGCCCACCAGATTATCATGGAACTGTGGGCCCACCAGATTATCATGGAACTGTGGGCCCACCAGATTATCATGTAAACATTGGCCCACCAGATTATCATGAAAACATGGGCCCACCAGATTATCATGTAAACATGGGCCCACCAGATTATCATGTAAACATGGGCCCACCAGATTATCATGTAAACATAGGCCCACCAGATTATCATGGAACTATGAGACCACCAGATTATCATGGAACTATGGGCCCACGAAATTCTCGGTTACTTATCTTGTATGACACGCAAAACTTATGGGTGGGGAAAGGGGGTGAAAGTATGGGTGGGGGGGTGTCGGGGACTGGAAAATAATTGCCAATTGTGTCTCGTTTATGCAAATAAAACAAACTAAAACTATTAATTACATTAACACTGTTGTAGGAGTAAACACAAAAGTGCGTATATAAAGCCGGATAAAATGCCGGACAAAAGCCTGAGAAAAGGCCGGACAAATGCCGGACAAAAACCGGACTTGTGTACCCTGCGTGTACGACGATCACACACAGGAAGCGCGGAGGACGGAGACTCGACAAGTCAGCTTGAAAAATGCCACAATAAATAAATTATTAAACATTTTTTTTTACTTCCGGGCTGAAACATTACGTCACTTCCGGAAGTAGGAAACGTGAGCGAACAGTCACGTGGCAGGCGTGTCACGTGATGTGGGTTAACACACCACACCCCATCCGGACAGTGGTAATATTAGATCGGAAATTCCCGTCTGAAAGATGGAGTTTACCATTATTGTTGCATAAACTAAAGGGATGTCACTCTCTTGTTCTGGTTGTGTAAACTAAAGGGATGTCACTCTCTTGTTCTGGTTGTGTAAACTAAAGGGATGTCACTCTCTTGTTCTGGTTGTGTAAACTAAAGGGATGTCACTCTCTTGTTCTGGTTGTGTAAACTAAAGGGATGTCACTCTCTTGTTCTGGTTGTGTAAACTAAAGGGATGTCACTCTCTTGTTCTGGTTGTGTAAACTAAAGGGATGTCACTCTCTTGTTCTGGTTGTGTAAACTAAAGGGATGTCACTCTCTTGTTCTGGTTGTGTAAACTAAAGGGATGTCACTCTCTTGTTCTGGTTGTGTAAACTAAAGGGATGTCACTCTCTTGTTCTGGTTGTGTAAACTAAAGGGATGTCACTCTCTTGTTCTGGTTGTGTAAACTAAAGGGATGTCACTCTCTTGTTCTGGTTGTGTAAACTAAAGGGATGTCACTCTCTTGTTCTGGTTGTGTAAACTAAAGGGACGTCACTCTCTTGTTCTGGTGGTGTAAACTAAAAGGACGTCACTCTCTTGTTCTGGTTGTGTAAAGTAAAGGGATGTCACTCTCTTGTTCTGGTTGTGTAAACTAAAGGGATGTCACTCTCTTGTTCTGGTTGTGTAAACTAAAGGGACGTCACTCTCTTGATCTGTTTGTGTAAACTAAAGGGATGTCACTCTCTTGTTCTGGTTGTGTAAACTAAAGGGACGTCACTCTCTTGTTCTGGTTGCATAAACTAAAGGGATGTCACTCTCTTGTTCTGGTTGTGTTTGAAACTTTGATCGTGCTCGACATATTAGCTGGTTACCATGGCGACACGCCGCTAGTCACGCTACTTGTGTAGAAACAATATCTAAGTAGGCAACAATATACAACTTAGTTACAATATCTAAGTAGGCAACAATATACAACTTAGTCACAATATCTAAGTAGGCAACAATATACAACTTAGTCACAATATCTAAGTAGGCAACAATATACAACTTAGTCACAATATCTAAGTAGGCAACAATATACAACTTAGTTACAATATCTAAGTAGGCAACAATATACAACTTAGTCACAATATCTAAGTAGGCAACAATATACAACTTAGTCACAATATCTAAGTAGGCAACAATAGACAGCATAGCATTCGGCTAATTAGGGATGGTGTGGCTAAACTCAACTATTTTATCCCGGGCAGATGAGACTCGATGGCTGGGGACAGCCACTCTTCTAGGAGAGACAACTCCAAAATCAAACAACTGCTGCCTTGTAGTTTGTTGGTTGGACTAAGTCTATGGAAGCAAATGCAAAAGGAAAAGCAGGATAATCGGAGTCAACGGCCTAAATGGCGCATAACCAGTTGACACTTATACTTAATTGTGTTGGAGGGAATCACTTCAACACTAAAATTAAGAACGAAAAAGAAGAAGAAAGGCTAATTAAAGATGCAGGGGTTCCACATGGCTAATTGGGGATGATGAGGTTAAATATGGCTAACGAAATGGGGTTGAATTTCCCTAAAATGTACAATCCCTAAGATAATACGAGATCCCCATGAAATATCTATAACCCAAATGACAGCAGAAGTGTTAGAATCCAAGATGGCCTACATTCGATTTGCTCCCGTCTAACAACACTCGGCGGAGAAATATTTAAAAAGTCATCCAAACAAGCCCGGAGATCTGCGCGGCAAAAGATCAGAGCGATCACAAGATGGCCGACATGTTTGCTATTTTTCTTTATTGTTTTTTCTCTCGCGTTGCATCTCTAGACCGATGGGACTGCGATTGTTTTATAATCTTACACTCCACGACCTGGGGCTAGCAGTAGAGAGAAAATACATACTAACATATGGCGACGTTAAGGTAGTCGCGATTCCAAGTTTCATGAGCAACGGGTTGAATTTTAAATTTGGCCATTCATCCATCATGTACTTTTTATGATTCCATATTTCTCTGTTATCGTTTCGAGTGTTGATAAATTAACCTCAAATAGGGAGAATTATGCTGCAGTTCTTATGATTCCATGTTTCTCTGTTATAATTTCATGAGTTGGTAGTTATACAAACCTTAAATATGGCCATTCAACCTTCCCATAGTTCTTATGATTCCATATTTCTCTATTATCGTTTCGAGTGTTGATAAATGAACCTCAAATTTGGCGAATTACCCCGTAGTTCTCGTGATTCCCTATTTTTCTGTTATAAGTTCATGTGTTGATTGTTTAAAAACCTAAAGATTCCATGTTTCTCTGTTATAATTTCATGTGTTGGTAGTTATACAAACCTTAAATACGGCCATTCAACCTTCCCATAGTTCTTATGATTCCATATTTCTCTATTATCGTTTCGAGTGTTGATAAATGAACCTCAAATATGGCGAATTAAGCCGTAGTTCTTATGATTCCCTATTTTTAAGTTCATGTGTTGGTTGTTTAAAAGCCTGATGATTCCATTTTTCTCTATTAAAGTTTCACTTGTTGAGAGTTAGCATGAAGATAAATCTAGCAACCGCACACATCGAATGTTGATTCAACGTCAAAAACATTTTTCTTAGTTTGAAATTTTCAGCAGAAAATTGATTAAAATAATACCATTAACACGGCCTTTCTTCCAGGCCGATTTCTAAAATTATTAAACTAAATATTATCCTAAAATTATCTTCATATCATCAGTCTAATGCGTCTGTTTTTATAAAACGAAAGACAGAACGAACTCAAGAAACGTAAAAAAAAACAGCTAGGTTTTATTTCTCCTCTCGATCCCCTAGAACCCATTACAGCTGTATCACACGTTTTAAGTGGGACGGCATGGTCGGATTATAGAGCGAATGACTGTAACTTTGTAATGTAAATATTTAATGACTATTCTCCATATCAACCCAAAACTGATGTAATTAACACACATTTTTCGTATAAAATTGGAGACTAAAATTTTTCTAGTCGAACCCAGAATTATAACAAGCATCATTTTTTACTTTCTCTTATATACGAAGTATAGAGAAAGTATTGTAATCGTGCAAAAAAAATAAAAAAATCGAGATTTTTAGAAATCTCGACGTTTTACACCTCACTGATACGGAAAAACATAATTTTGCAATCTTGTCCGTATGTCTGTGTGTCTGTCTGTCTGTCTGTGTGTGTGTGTGTCTGTGTGTAAACACGATTACTTGAGTACCGTTACATCTAGGTTGATGAAATTTCATATATAAGTATTTTATCAAAATCGTAAATCCGTATAAACTTTTGAGCGATTTCCGATAACCGGAAGTGGTACTTTTCCTACTTAGAATTTTTCAAAAGCCTATAACTTGAATACTATTTCAGATAGATAAATGCAATTTCACAAGTAAGTAAAAGATCTAATTCTCTACCTTCTGTTAAATTTTGAGTAATTTTTGTTCACCGGAAGTAGTAATTTACGCTACTTCCGATTTCTCAAAAAACTAATGTAAATTTTTAAAGTACTAATAATATTGCGCACTATTATGCACTTTTTTATTTGGCGTTCACTTGGTGTGCATTTTTTTTTGTCTACTAGATTTTATTCTATTTTTAAAACTTTAAGTATTTAAAATGGATTAAAAAGCATGTCTTTAGCCCGAGTTCCCATCCCCTGTTATTTTAAATAAGAATATTCGAGAAAGTTTAGGGGAGATCACTCCCGGTTTATTTTAGTTGTACCGTGACTTTCTTTATGACCAGCATATCTGATTCCTTGCTCCCTGTACAAACACAGACACCGTGGTTTTATTACCTGCAGGCATTGTGTTCTTTTGTTAATACATAAGCTGCTATGAAATGTCGACTGTACATTTTGAATGGAGATTGAATCTTTTGTATTTGCTGTAGTAAAACGTGGTTCTGTTATAAATTCAACTTAGACGTCAAAATGTGCCTCCCCTCCCAGTCCTCACTCATTAAATAGATGGGTACAACTTTTACACGTAAGTTTTCAGAGGTGTTTTTTTTACTTTGTCGTTATGTGCTATTGACATTCATTGATAAGAGACTTTAGATTATCTCCCCGTTCATAACCTGGTATAATCTCTCGAGTTAAGTCCCATGGTGAAATCTCCCTAGTTACGTCCCCTTCTATAATCGACACGTAGCTTTCCTCTTGCGAGCTTAGTTCGTTAATCGAACAAACAAATTTATACAGCTCGCTCGTTGGGCGAACCAAAACAATTTCCCATTAAACAAAATAACAGGCAGTAGAAACAGCAGCATTTTGTATCAACAAACATTTGTATCAGTCAACAATAATTTTTACGTTGTTAGCAAAAGACCTAGTTAATACCAGCAGTTTAAAATTGAATCCGTGTTTTTAAAAAGTTATAGCGAGTTAAAGTTTAATACAGAGGTAAATAAAAAATTGAACTTCTACGAATGGCAGAAATGTTAAGCGGACCACCTACACGATGTCGTTGTTATCAATTTAGTTTTAGCATGTGTGGCAATCTATTTTTGTAATTAATTCATCAAGATAAACATAATCTGTTTTAAAGAAACCGATTTTGGAACATACATTAAAAAAACCCATCATCTTCTTCTTCGTTCTTAATTGTGAATATGGTGGAGGATTCAGACAACAAGTCCAACTTCGTGGACAAACCGGACTGTGGTCTCCAGTTTGTCAGGTGCCCCATATAATTTTTCCCTGAGTGGGGTGGGCTGGGGCCAGTGTCTGTCTCGTGCCTGGCTATACAAAGTACATTCCTGAAAACCCATCAAATTGAAACTTATTTTGTCTTCAATGAAACGTCAACAACTTTCAGCAAGGTGTATGCCAGTCTTGGCACGTCAGCACTATTATCTATCTCAATACGTCATCATTACTTATCCATCCTGATACGTCATAATTATTTGTTCATTATGATACATTAACCACCCAACCATGTCCCCAACCCGATGCCAAACCTGTTATTTACAAGTAAAACTATTACGATCTAGTTCGTCATTTTCATTTGTCAGATTATCAGACAAGTTTTACAGAATTCCACAAACCAGCTTCCACTACCCTCTATACTTCATCATCCCCTGCATCTCCCCTCCAACCTCCTCTCCCCCCCCGTAACATCCCCTCCCCCTTGTAACATCCCCTCCCCTCCATCCTCCCCTCCATCCTTCCCTCCCTCCAATCCTCCCCTGCAAACTCCCTTCCCCCTGCACCCTCCTTTCCTTTTTTCCCTGCACCCTCCCCTCCTCTCCACTCCAATCCTCCCTCCCCTCTCCAACCTCCCCTGCACCCTCCCCCTCCAATCCTCTCCTCCATCCTCCACTCCCCCATCCAACCTCCACTGCACCATGCACCCTCCCCCTCCAATCCTCACCTCTAACCCTCCCTCCCCTCTAATCCTCCCTCCCCTGCACCCTCCCATCCAATCCTCCCCTCCATCCTTCCCCTCCTCCCCCTCCAATCCTCCCCTCCATCCTCCACTCCCCCCTCCAATCCTCCCTTCCATCCTCCCCTCCCCCCAATCCTCCCCGATAACCCGGAGACAGATGACGCAAAACTAACAAAGCTAATGAAGCCATCTCTGAAGGTCAGGGAACGGATCCAGGTCAGCCCGTGTTGTTGTGCCGTGCCACTCCACGCTGAAGCTGCGGCACTCGGAAATGCTAAGACAAAACCAAAAGTGGCCGGGGGTTGCCTTAATATTTAGACCCCGCTCATTAGTTCCTACCCCAGGGGCCATAACCGGTGGCTCAAGTGTGAGTTTCCCCCCAGTTGTCCACCCTTGATTAGTCGTTAGGTCGGCCCGCAGGGGAACTCAGGAGTACCGAGGTTCCTCATTAGCTTGTCGCAGGAGCGATGCCATTCTTCGCAGTCTCGACAATGGTATCGAACGATTTATATGAATAACTACAACGATACCGGTATGACATTGTAGTATTGCCTCAGAATCCTGTTTAGTATCGAAGCTAGGTATCGAGATAAAAAAGAATGCCCACAACGATACCATTATATTTTTAATATTTTGAAATATCAAGAATAAAAAAAAAACATTTCCAAATAATTTAACAAGGTTTACGATGCCATTATCTAATGCTCAGAGAAAAAAAAACAACACTGAAGCATTTTTAAATAGTATTTTTCTGTTCTTTGACAACACGGCGCAGGAATACAGCTGTTTAGCGCCACTGTTGGGACAGCACTTGAAATTCCTCCGCCTGATGGTGTCGGTGTGCAACATCCGCTGTTTTCGTTTTTCTCATTCCAAACTGGTTTCATAATACTCGTGTAAACAAATTGAATTGTTCAATAAAATATAAGCTTGGAGATAATAGAACATTTTTTTTTCAAAAAAAAAAAGAGAAAAAAAGGTGTATTTGTAGGATTCAACCTTTCTATTTTAAAAGACTTCCAACATTGCATTCGATAACTTATGCAAGGTTACTAAAC
>NW_026732120.1:202500-313257 GCF_028476545.2 Physella acuta
ACCGCAAGCCGACCACAAGCCCACCACAAGCCCACCACAAGTCGACCCACCCAATTACCCACCCACAGACAAACATAGCAACCAAAGTAAATATGTGTACAACCGCGATAATAGTGATTCTGGGGCTTCAATGTGGTTGCTATGGTGTTGCTAAAGCTTCAATGTGGTTGCTATGGTGATGCTGAGGCTTCAATATGGTTGCTATGGTGATTCTAAGGCTTCAATGTGGTTGCTATGGTAATGCTGATGCTTCAATATGGTTGCTATGGTGATGCTGAGGCTTTAATTAGGTTGCAATGGTGATGCTGAGGCTTCAATATGGTTGCTATGGTGATGCTAAAGCTTCAATGTGGTTGCTGTAAGGATGCAGAGGCTGCAATGTGATTGCAATGGTGATGTCTTGTGTGTGACTATCGCAACAACCGATGTTTCATGAAAACATTCCTTTCTTCAACTTTTTTCATAAAACTTATTACTTGAGTTATTCGAACAAAAAGATCTACATTTTATTACGGTCATAGTTCGAACTGCTCAGTAAATGCTTTTGTTAAATATTTAATAGAGGGCCTGAACTTATCTTAGTAAGTAGAGATGTTAAGGCAAGAACACTCATTAAAAAACCGTATGGTGACCGTGTCATTAGCGTTGGTTACATCTCATTAGTCCACACACACACACACAACAAAATGTTGACTTCAACTACGTGACGTTACAGCAACATACAGTCTTGTCATTCATTAATTATAGCAACATACATTCTTGTCATACATTAATTATAGAAACATACAGTCTTGTCATAAATTAATTATAGCAACATACAACCTTGTCATACATTAATTATAGCAACATACAACCTTGTCATACATTAATTATAGCAACATACAGTCTTGTCATACATGAATTATAGCAACATACAACCTTGTCATACATTAATTATAGCAGCATACATTCTTGTCAGACATTAATTATAGAAACATACAGTCTTGTCATAAATTAATTATAGCAACATACAACCTTGTCATACATTAATTATAGCATCATACAACCTTGTCATACATTAATTATAGCAACATACAGTCTTGTCATACATTATTATAGCAACATACAACCTTGTCATACATTAATTATAGCAACATACAACCTTGTCATACATTAATTATAGCAACATACAACCTTGTCATGCATTAATTATAGCAACATACAACCTTGTCATACATTAATTATAGCAACATACAACCTTGTCATGCATTAATTATAGCAAGATACAGTCTTGTCATACATTAATTACAGCAACATACAGTCTTGTCATACATTAATTATAGCAACATACAGTCTTGTCATACATTAATTATAGCAACATACAACCTTGTCATACATTAATTATAGCAACATACAACCTTGTCATGCATTAATTATAGCAACATACAACCTTGTCATACATTAATTATAGCAACATACAACCTTGTCATACATTAATTATAGCAACATACAACCTTGTCATGCATTAATTATAGCAACATACAACCTTGTTATACATTAATTATAGCAACATACAACCTTGTCATGCATTAATTATAGCAAGATACAGTCTTGTCATACATTAATTACAGCAACATACAGTCTTGTCATACATTAATTATAGCAACATACAGTCTTGTCATACATTAATTATAGCAACATACAACCTTGTCATGCATTAATTATAGCAACATACAACCTTGTCATACATTAATTATAGCAACATACAACCTTGTCATACATTAATTATAGCAACATACAACCTTGTCATACTTTAATTATAGCAAGATACAGTCTTGTCATACATTAATTACAGCAACATACAACCTTGTCATACATTAATTACAGCAACATACAACCTTGTCATACATTAATTATAGCAACATACAGTCTTGTCATACATTAATTACAGCAACATACAACCTTGTCATACATTAATTATAGCAACATACAGTCTTGTCATACATTATTTACAGCAACATACAACCTTGTCATACATTAATTACAGCAACATACAACCTTGTCATACATTAATTATAGCAACATACAACCTTGTCATACATTAATTATAGCAACATACAGTCTTGTCATACATTAATTACAGCAACATACAACCTTGTCATACATTAATTATAGCAACATACAGTCTTGTCATACATTAATTACAGCAACATACAACCTTGTCATACATTAATTACAGCAACATACAACCTTGTCATACATTAATTATAGCAACATACAGTCTTGTCATACATTATTTACAGCAACATACAACCTTGTCATACATTAATTATAGCAACATACAGTCTTGTCATACATTATTTACAGCAACATATGGTCTTGTTATTCTCGAATTAAACACATAATAATGGTATGTAGTTTGAGGGGGTTGTGGCAGTCTGTATTATATATGTATTATGTCTGTATTATGTCGGTATTATGTCTGTATTGTGTCTGTATTATGTCTGTATTATATCTGTATTAAAAGCTCCCATTTCAAACCTGACGGTCTATAGGGCAAGTGAAGTAGAGTTCACTTTTTTTCTGTGACCTCGGCATATGAAGAGATAGTGTGGTCAGCACTATGCCCAGCCGCCTTAACCTTTCCCTAACGTGTGTCAGGTACCCATGAGAACTGGGTGGACTCAGGGACGGTCTACTGACTTGAACCCGGATTCGAACTCGAGACTAGTCACTCTATGCCCTGCTAATTTTGCCACGACCTGCCCCTCTTTACCGCGATCTCTGCTTCTCTTAATCTACGTTTCGACTCATTGTTCCTTTCCCTTTTAGTTCCCGTACTCCTTTTGTTCCTATCATGGATACCGGGTATCTCTTTTACTTGTACCCACATTCCTAAGTTCTAGTTTCCTGTTCCCCCAACAGTTCCCTGTTCCCCTAACATTTCTCTGTTCCCCCACCAGTTCCTTGTTCCCCCACCAGTTCTCTATCCTCCACTAGTTCCCTGTTCCCCCACCAGTTCCCTGTTCCACCACTAGTTCCCCCAACAGTTCCCTTTCCCCCAACAGTTCCATGTTCCCCCAACAATTCCCTGTTCCCAAACAATTCCCAGTTCCCCACAAGTTCTCTGAATCCAGAATGTCTACTCACTTGTACCCCCACAGTTCCAGAGATTCCCAAGTCTCGTCCAATTAGCCCAGCACCAAAGTCAAGCCAACGCCACAGCCCTCATCCCAGCTTGACGTCTTGCTGATTAATCACATACAGATCGTCTCCCTTATTCCCCCCGCCCCAATTACCTCCCCTACTCATATCGCTTTCATACCTAGATTGAACAACTCTTTGTTACACGGAGACCAGAAACTCAGGAGTTCCAGAAATAAATCAAGGTTTCTCCAGCTTTACCTACATCAACGACCCTAACCCTACCCGTAATCCCGGGCTTTGTCTATTGTAGCTAACCTTTAACCTTTCACACATTACAACGCCCTACTGCTCATCCCAGGTCAAATATTTATTCGGTATTGAGAGATCCCCCCCCCTCCCCAACCTCACCTCACTTGTAATTAATCATTAACATCAACAAAATAAATTGTTTCTTATGAAATATGAGTGCTTATCAATTTGTTTTACAGAAAAAAAAACTCAGTTGAAAGAACTTTTCACATGAGAAGTATTAGTCATAAATTATAAGTGCCTCGAGTTATAAAGTGAGCTGGGCTTATGTTAAACATATGAGCAGTTTATCTCAGCAAACGCAGATGTACAAGATCTCATTAACATAAATTTTGTCATAAAAATACTTGTTTCAGTTATCTCTTTGTTGTATCGAAATTTTTGCAGTATCGATATTTTTATAGCATGGATATTTTTCTTTGAATATCAGCTTGCTATTAATCCGAAGTGGTATTGTTTTTGTGTGCAAATCAGCATGGGTAAAATTTTTTGTGCTAATTAGCATGAGCACAATTTTAGAGCTGGCTGCTAATTAGTTTTCACGGGTCTTGAGTTGCAGTATTGTGTTTGTAGGGATGACATCCCCGAATGCACCAAGTTAGGGCGTGTGTTGAAGCTACACACTTGAGTTGCAGTGTTGTGTGTAGGGATGACATCCCCGAATGCACCAAGTTAGGGCGTGTGTTGAAGCTACACACTTGAGTTGCAGTGTTGTGTGTAGGGATGACTTCCCGAACGCACCAAGTTAGGGCGTGTGTTGAAGCTACACACTTGAGTTGCAGTGTTGTGTGTAGGGATGACATCCCCGAACGCACCAAGTTAGGGCGTGTGTTGAAGCTACACACTTGAGTTGCAGTGTTGTGTGTAGGGATGACATCCCCGAACGCACCAAGTTAGGGCGTGTGTTGAAGCTACACACTTGAGTTGCAGTGTTGTGTGTAGGGATGACATCCCCGAACGCACCAAGTTAGGACGTGTGTTGAAGCTACACACTTGAGTTGCAGTGTTGTGTGTAGGGATGACACGACCGAACACACCAAGTTAGGGCGTGTGTTGAAGCTACACACTTGAGTTGCAGTGTTGTGTGTAGGGATGACATCCCCGAATGCACCAAGTTAGGGCGTGTGTTGAAGCTACACACTTGAGTTGCAGTGTTGTGTGTAGGGATGACATCCCCGAATGCACCAAGTTAGGGCGTGTGTTGAAGCTACACACTTGAGTTGCAGTGTTGTGTGTAGGGATGACATCCCCGAATGCACCAAGTTAGGGCGTGTGTTGAAGCTACACACTTGAGTTGCAGTGTTGTGTGTAGGGATGACATCCCCGAATGCACCAAGTTAGGGCGTGTGTTGAAGCTACACACTTGAGTTGCAGTGTTGTGTGTAGGGATGACTTCCCGAACGCACCAAGTTAGGGCGTGTGTTGAAGCTACACACTTGAGTTGCAGTGTTGTGTGTAGGGATGACATCCCCGAATGCACCAAGTTAGGGCGTGTGTTGAAGCTACACACTTGAGTTGCAGTGTTGTGTGTAGGGATGACATCCCCGAACGCACCAAGTTAGGGCGTGTGTTGAAGCTACACACTTGAGTTGCAGTGTTGTGTGTAGGGATGACATCCCCTAACGCACCAAGTTAGGGCGTGTGTTGAAGCTACACACTTGAGTGCTGGGGCGAAGACTTAGAGCTGACACATATCACCTCACACTCCACACCCACACCAGTGAATAGATCTCTCACAATGTGTGTGTATATGTATATGTGTGCGTGAATCCATCTCGTGACATCGGCTCCACGTGAGCTAGTTTTATCTCCATTGACAAGGAGAGCCGTGTCAAAAATTCTTTATTTACATTCAGCTTACTAGTGGGTCGGCGTGGTCGAGTCGGTAAAGCTCATGGTTGCTAAACCGAAAAGTCTCGAGTTCGAACCCTCGGGCAGATGAGGCTCGTTAGCTGGGGACAGCCACTCTTCTAGGTGAGACAACTCCAAAATTAAAACAACTGCTGCCTTGTAGTTTGTTCTTGGTTGGACAAAGGCTATGGGAGCAAATCCAAAAACAAAAGCAGGCTGAAATCGGAGTCAATGGCCTCAATGGCGCATAACCAGTTGACATGTAACGCTTAATTGTGTTGGAGGCGTGGTCGAGTCGACAAAAAGCTCATGGTTGATAAATTCGAACAAAGTCTCGAGTTCAAACCCACTGGCAGATAAATCTCGATCCCCTTCAACACTAATAATTAAGAACGAAGAAGAAGATTCAGCTTACTGTTAACAATTTTATAAGTTTTGCGACATTTGCAATAAAAACATTCACGTTTACGACATTCATCTACAAGTAAAACATTAAAAGTAAGTTTTTTCGTCCCCCCCCCCCCCCCCCCCCAAAAAAAAAATAAAATAAATACTTAGCCGATGCTCTAAATTTTACATTTTAATAATGCACTCAGCTTAAATTTTTAAAAATAAATTTCTTTTTTAGCATGTAAAATGATAAAGTAATTAGTGGAAAGTTTCAAGACAACAACACTGAGAGTGGTTGTTTAAACGTTTTTTCTTTAAAACCTTTCTTTATCAACTGTTTCTATTTATACAGTTTCCATATAATTAGCTTCTATATAAACAGCTTTGATATATACAGCTTGTATACAAACAACTTGTATATAAACAGCTTTCATATAAACAGCTTTTATTTAAATAGCTTCTCTAAAAACAGTTTTTATATAAAAAAAATGTCTATATAATTAATTTTCTAAAAATGATTGACAATCTTACGCCCGATATATACACAGAGACTTTGACAGATCTGCTAAAAATTAATTGAACATCAAGGTTGAGACAAATTGACCAATCTAATTAATTAGATTATAATTATTGCACATTGTTTGATAACTAATAACACTTGATGCACTGAGTGCACAATTGGAACCCAACACTTGGGACAGTCTCAGTCGCGTATGGCCAAATTGAGGGAATATTTTAACTTTCTGCGGCGGAATCTACGTGCAAGGGACGGTACATATAAAATCATTTGCCTGTCAAAATAGTTTTGTTACTTCCCCTGACATCGCTACACTGATTTTAAAGCTAAAACATTGTCTATATATATATATATATATATATATATATATATATATATATATATATATATATATATATATATATCACTAGTTAAGTATAGCATAGAGAGTGGATAACCAGGGTATCGTTAGTACAGTGTCCACAGTTGTGACATAGGTAAAAAATTCTTTGTTTTTATTTACCTCGATTCATACATAACAAGATTTATATAAAAAACAACCAACAATAATGCAAAACATTTACAATGTAAAGTCATTTGAGTATTTAATATTCTACATATATTTATGTAGATAATTTCGAATTGTTTACCTATTTATATTGTTAATTTAGTAGTTATTAAAGAAAGATTAGAATTTGAACGAGGGCTATACGTGGCGTTTTTATATCAATATTGTTTACACTCTTTGTACTAAATTACTTTTGTGGTTGTTTTTTTTTTAAATTGTGCCATTAATGTATGACGTGATGAGCTCTACGTGATTTTGTTGTTAATTAATTAAACTATTTTTTACCTACATTTTTTAAACGTTTAAAACGTTAAAAGCTTGAGAGAATGTTTTTTTTTTAAATATTGCATTGTCTCAGCGCTTATCATTTATAGATTAAAAAACAGGAGAACACAAATGGTTTTGAGACATTTTTTATGCAAGGTTTTGAAAAAAATTAATGGAAAGCTCTTATAAATGTTTAAAAAAAAAGTCTTCTTAAAAATGTTGGAAAATTTCTTAAAAATGTCGAAAAATGTCTAGAATAAGATTAAAATAGATTTACTGTTTTATCAAGATGCACGAGTTTGTGAATAGCTTGTGAATACTGGTGGATGATGTGGATAATTTGTGATAAGTTAGGATAACTTACATTGTTGCGCTGTTTCCTGGGATATATCCAATAAACAGTTCTTTTATCCATGAGCATGCGAAGGGAGATAACCATCTTATAGTTCCTGGTTAAGGGAGATAATTTTCCAGTTATTTCTGAGTTTTCTTCATGCTCTGTGGAATATAAAGATCAATCGTGGAGTCATTATATGAAGTAGCTAGCAGATCAGCAATATAGAGTTAAATGATAATTTTATAAAAATAAATCATTTTATAATGTTTCTGGTCAGTTAAACGTCACTAATGGTTTCTATAAAGGACACTTTTTAAAATCCGCCAATCAGCTAAAGTTCACTACAGGTCACACTATAAAACCTACTGGTCAGCAAAAGGTCACTATAGGTCACTCTATAAAACATGCTGGTCAGCTAAAGGTCACTCTTCAGAGCCTGTATGTCAGCTGAAGGTCACTACAGGTCACTCTATAAAACCTGCTGGTCAGCTAAAGGTCACTCTTCAGAGCCTGTAGGTCAGCTGAAGGTCACCACAGGTCACTCTATAAAACCTGCTGGTCAGCTAAAGGTCACTGTTCAGAGCCTGTAGGTCAGCTGAAGGTCACTACAGGTCACTCTATAAAACCTGCTGGTCAGCTAAAGGTCACTGTTCACAGCCTGTAGGTCAGCTGAAGGTCACTACAGGTCACCCGATAAAACCTGCTGGTCAGCTAAAGGTCATTATCAAGGCCTGTAGGTCAGCTGAAAGTCACTACAGGTCACACTATAAAACCTGCTGGTCAGCTAAAGGTCACTCTTCAAAGCCTGTAGGTCAGCTGAAGGTCACTACAGGTCACTCTATAAAACCTGCTGGTCAGTTGAAGGTCACTCTATAAAACCTGCTGGTCAGCTAAAGGTCACTCTTCAGAGCCTGTAGGTCAGCTGAAGGTCACTACAGGTCACTCTATAAAACCTGCTGGTCAGTTGAAGGTCACTCTATAAAACCTGCTTATTACCACGGTGTGACACAACGTGACACCATCACAATCAGCAGCTTATGAGTGTGACACAACGTGACACCATCACAATCAGCAGCTTATGAGTGTGACACAACGTGACAACATGACAATCAGCAGCTTATGAGTGTGACACAACGTGACAACATCACATTCAGCAGCTTATGAGTGTGACACAACGTGACAACATCACAATCAGCAGCTTACGACCACGGTGTGACACAACGTGACAACATCACAATCAGCAGCTCATGAGTGTGACACAACGTGACAACATGACAATCAGCAGCTTATGACCACGATGTCACGGACTTGACATGATGAAAATAAAAAACAAATACAGTATCGAATCCAACATCATTGAAAAGTATCGATTCTTCCACCATTTTTCGATCCATAGAAACGCAATGCGTTGAGAGCTCTCGATTCCAACTCCCAGCGGTATTCGACCAAGCATAAATCCAGACCATAATCAGATTATGTCTTCCAGAAAATTAATTCTTTGTTGATCTTTCTAGACTCTAGGGCCCAAAAAACTGATTGTATTTTTGGCCTCACAAGCTACAGAAATCTGGCATACATTGGCTCCCTGTGGTGTAGTGGTCGGATGGAGAATCACAATGTTAAACTATGGTCAGTGTATCGGATGGGTAGACCTACTTTTAATGTCATATATATATATATATATATATATATATATATATATATATATATATATATATATATATATATATATATGTGTGTGTGTGTGTGTGTGTGTGTGTGTGTGTGTGTGTGCGTGTGTGCGCGCATGTACATACGAGCCTAAATATAGATTTATGAGTTGATGTTATATTGTTGAGGAAGACGGTTACGTGTTTAGGTAGATGAATGATTAGATAAAAACGTGGAGATGGGTGAACATAGATATGGCATTTAGACATGGTCTTTAGCTAGATGTGGTCTTTAGCTAGACATGTTATATAGTAAGAAATGGAATTTAGCTAGACATGGCATTTAGTTAGACATTGCCTTTAGCTAGAGATGGTCTTTAGCTAGACATTCCCTCTAGCTAGACATGTCCTCTAGCTAGACATTCCCTCTAGCTAGACATGACCTTTAGTTAGACATGGCCTCTAGCTAGACATGATCTTAAGCTAGACATGCTATTTAGTTAGTCATGGCCTTATGTGACCACACCGACATGTACGCTAGGCACTTAGCCTATGTGGCTAAACTAGGAGCCTTCAGTCAACTTAAAAATCTTCTAAAGTACAAAATCATTTTAAGGCTGTGCAATTTTCCATTAAAAACTCCACGACCGCGAGTCTATATCAAGTCATTCACTTATTAATGGAAAGGACATGTTCATTCATGAATTAACCAATGATCAACGCCCGTCCTTAAAACTTGACCAATCAACAAGTTTCTTCTTGAAGCGCGTGCAGGAAGTCAGGGCGCGCGACAAAATCGATCTTTCTGCTGAAGCTGTTCGGGAGAGGGAGTTGATGAGAAGTCTCCTCAATGGTGAGCAGATTAGGGTTCACGGGGAGGGGAGGGGGGGAGTCTAGAGAGGTTTGGTTAACGGAGGGGGGGGGGGGGGAAGTTGAGGGTCACTAAATGCAATGGTCACTAGCGAGTAGGAGGGGACGTGTCTAGACAAATCATGCAGAGGTGGGGGGTGTCACGAGAGGGATTGTGTGTGTGTGTGAAGAAGAGAGGGAGAGAGTGACGTGAGAGAAAAAAGAGTAAAAGGATAAGAGAGGGGTTTGTTTGCAAGGCGAGAGTCTGAAAGTCGAAAAGTAGGTGAGTGATTGAAAAGTTCTTTCACCACCACCTACCCACCACACCAACACCACCACACCATCACCCCACCTTCACCCCACCACCACCCCACCACCATCACCCCACCACCACCGCACCATCCCACCATCACCCTACCACCATCACCCCACCACCCTCCCACCACCATCACCCCACCACCATCACCCCACCACCATCACCCTACCACCATCACCCCACCACCATTCCACCACCATCACCCTACCACCATCACCCCACCACCATTCCACCACCACCACCCCACCACCATCATTATACCATCACCCTACCACCATCCCACCACCACCCCACCACCATCCCACCATCACCCCACCACCATCACCATCCCACCATCACCCCACCACCATCCCCCCATCACCCCACCACCATCCCACCACCACCATCCCACCACCATCCCACCACCATCACCCCACCACCATCACCCCACCACCATCCCACCACCATCACCCCACCACCATCACCCCACCACCATCCCCACCACCATCAACCCACCACCATCCCACCATCATCCCACCACTATCCCCCCACCACCATCCCACCACCATCCCACCATCACCCCACCACCATCCCACCATCACCCCATCACCATCACCCTACCACCATCACCCCACCACCCTCCCACCACCATCACCCCACCACCATCACCCCACCACCATCACCCTACCACCATCACCCCACCACCATTCCACCACCACCACCCCACCACCATCATTATACCATCACCCTACCACCATCCCACCACCACCCCACCACCATCCCACCATCACCCCACCACCATCACCATCCCACCATCACCCCACCACCATCCCACCATCACCCCACCACCATCCCACCACCACCATCCCACCACCATCCCACCACCATCACCCCACCACCATCACCCCACCACCATCCCACCACCATCACCCCACCACCATCACCCCACCACCATCCCCACCACCATCACCCCACCACCATCCCACCATCATCCCACCACTATCCCCCCACCACCATCCCACCACCATCCCACCATCACCCCACCACCATCCCACCATCACCCCACCACCATCCCACCACCACCATCCCACCACCATCCCACCACCATCACCCCACCATCACCCCACCATCACCCCACCATCACCATCCCACCACCATCCCACCACCATCACCCCACCACCATCACCCCACCACCATCCCACCACCACCATCCCACCACCATCCCACCACCATCACCCCACCACCATCACCCCACCACCATCCCACCACTATCCCCCCACCACCATCCCACCACCATCCCACCATCACCCCACCACCATCCCACCATCACCCCACCACCATCCCACCACCACCATCCCACCACCATCCCACCACCATCACCCCACCACCATCACCCCACCACCATCCCACCACCATCACCCCACCACCATCCCACCATCATCCCACCACCACCCCACCACCACCCCACTATCCCCCCACCACCATCCCACCACCATCCCACCACCATCACCCCACCACCATCACCCCACCACCATCCCACCACCATCACCCCACCACCATCCCACCATCATCCCACCACCATCACCCCACCACCATCCCACCATCATCCCACCACCACCCCACCACCACCCCACTATCACCCCACCACCATCACCCCACCACCATCACCCCACCATCATCACCCCACCACCATCCCACCACGATCCCACCACCTCCCACCCCTCCATAACACAGCATCAGCCTACCAGTAACGGACGACTAATGTCTAGAACACGACACGCCCCTGATAAAATCGTTTGTTTAGAAACTCAAGACCCTACAGTGCAGACAAATATTGGACATTTTTTTTATCTTCTGAAAACAGATTTAAAAATATCATAAAATCAATGCATCAAAACAAATAAAGACCCCTCCAGACCCCTTCAGACCCCTCCAAAACATTTTGTCGGGATTAGCCTCAGCCATACGGGATTAAAAGACAGCGAATTCACTAGACTAATTTCAACTGTTGTTTCTTCTGAAAGCTGTTATTTTGTTCTTTTTGTTATATTGTGACTTGATTGGACAACCCATGACCCGGGGGTCTCTGGGTCATTGCAATGGACGCAATGTTTAGGTCTGATGTGAGCCGGGTCAAATATGTCCTTCTTTCACACTTTTGCCGTTTGCTGATGAGGGGTGTTGGGGAGGGGGGGAGGAGAGTTGCTAGGTGTCTTGCTAAAGGGTTGGGGAGTGGACTCCCAACCCCTGTACGTAATCTTTCCAGTGAACCCTTTAAATAATGATGTTGCTAAACCCTTACAGTAAGGTTTACACCGATCCCTGTACATCATGATGACACCGAACCCTGTGGGTAATTATGACACCGAATCCTCTAGCTAAAATTGACACCGAACCCTCTAGGTCATGTTGACACCGAACCCTCTAGGTCACCATGACACCGAACCCTTTAGATAATTATGACACCGAACCCTCTAGGTCACCATGACACCGAACCCTTTAGATAATTATGACACCGAACCCTGTATGTCACCATGACACCGAACCCTGTAGGTCATGTTGACACCGAACCCTCTAGGTCATGTTGACACCGAACCCTCTAGGTCACCATGACACCGAACCCTTTAGATAATTATGACACCGAACCCTCTAGGTCACCATGACACCGAACCCTTTAGATAATTATGACACCGAACCCTGTATGTCACCATGACACCGAACCCTGTAGGTCATGTTGACACCGAACCCTGTAGGTCATGTTGACACCGAACCCTCTAGGTCATGTTCTCACCGAACCCTCTAGGTCATGTTGACACCGAACCCTGTAGGTCATGTTGACACCGAACCCTATAATATATTGAAGCAGACATCATACCAAGATCGATGTCGGCAAATCTCCCAGGACGCTGCTAAAAGCCTGCACAATGGCCTGAACAAACGATCAAAGGCCAATCGATAAACACTGGTCACGTGTTCGATTTCCACGTGATTACACGCATGACGTCATAGTAGGTATCGCTCTCGACCACGACGATACTACAATCACGTGACACACTTCACACCACAATCACGTGACCCACTTAAGTCACGTCACGCAGAAGGACTGCAGTTAAAAATCCCGTTATACACTTTTAAAAACTACGATTCGAGAAAAATAAATAAAAAAGTATTCGGCCAGACTTTATTTGTACCGTAATATACAGGTGTCATTGTCACAATTTGTACCTTAATATAGAGACGCCACATTCACCACTGGTACCTTAACATACAGGCGTCATTGTCACAATTTGTACCTTAATATAGAGACGCCACATTCACCACTGGTACCTTAACATACAGGCATCATTGTCACAATTTGTACCTTGATATAGAGACGCCACATTCACCACTGGTACCTTAACATACAGGCGTCATTGTCACAATTTGTACCTTAATATAGAGACGCCACATTCACCATTGGTACCTTAACATACAGGCGTCATTGTCACAATTTGTACCTTAATATAGAGACGCCACATTCACCATTGGTACCTTAACATACAGGCGTCATTGTCACCATTTGTAATCCTACATACAGACGTCACTGTCACCATTTTTACACATAGACGTTACTGTCACCATTTGTAATCCTACATACAGACGTCACTGTCACCATTTGTACACATAGACGTCACTGTCACCATTTGTAATCCTACATACAGACGTCACTGTCACCATTTGTACCTTAACACACAGACGTCACTGTCACCATTTGTAATCCTACATACAGACGTCACTGTCACCATTTGTACCTTAACACACAGACGTCACTGTCACCATTTGTAATCCTACATACAGACGTCACTCACTTCCGCTACTTCCATTTGTCAAGTCACCCCCTAAAAGTCAAGTCACCCCCTAAAAACATCTCAAGTTAAAACAAAATATTCGACTTTTAACTATGTCACAAACTCACCAAGCCCAATTTCGTTGAAAAACGTCAGAGACAATTTGTCGACAAGATGACATAATTGCACCGTTTATAAAAAGATGTTTCCCACTGATTTGATTCATCAATTTATGGACTGAAAAACAGAGTTGTTACTTAAGGTTGGTTTTATTTTGTTAAACAGTCAAGATAGTCTAGACCAGGCTGGGGTGGGACTTAATGGAAGGATATTAGGTCATCAGACGCACCCGCCTCGGTCAAGGTCATCAGACTATCCGCCCAGGTCAAGGTCATTAGACGTATCCGCCTCGGTCATCAGACACTTCGTCTAGCATCCAACAATGTTTTCTATACAACATCCAACCAATCTCCCGCCTACAACATCCAACTGACCGCCCGTCTACAACATCCAACCAATCTCCCGCCTACAACATCCAACTGACCGCCCGTCTACAACATCCAGCCAATCTCCCGCCTACAACATCCAAGTGACCGCCCGTCTACAACATCCAGCCAATCTCCCGCCTACAACATCCAACTGACCGCCCGTCTACAACATCCAGTCAATCTCCCGCCTACAACATCCAACTGACCGCCCGTCTACAACATCCAGCCAATCTCCCGCCTACAACATCCAAGTGACCGCCCGTCTACAACATCCAACCAAGCACACGCCTACAACATCAAACACCGGTGAACATTTTAGCGAGACTTTCTAGCAGATTCCCATCTTAAATTTGAATTAAGTTAGCAAGTTTGACACACATTTACTAAAAGGAGAAACCTACATTTTATATAACCTCGTGACCTTTACTAAAAGGAGAAACCTACATTTTATATAACCTCGTGACCTTTACTAAAAGGAGAAACCTACATTTTATATAACCTCGTGACCTTTACTAAAAGGAGAAACCTACATTTTATATAACCTCGTGACCTTTACTAAAAGGAGAAACCTACATTTTATATGACCTCGTGACCTTTACTAAAAGGAGAAACCTACATTTTATATAACCTCGTGACCTTTACTAAAAGGAGAAACCTACATTTTATATAACCTCGTGACCTTTACTAAAAGGAGAAACCTACATTTTATATAACCTCGTGACCTTTACTAAAAGGAGAAACCTACATTTTATATAACCTCGTGGCCTTTACTAAAAGGAGAAACCTACATTTTATATAACCTCGTGACCTTTACTAAAAGGAGAAACCTACATTTTATATAACCTCGTGACCTTTACTAAAAGGAGAAACCTACATTTTATATGACCTCGTGACCTTTACTAAAAGGAGAAACCTACATTTTATATAACCTCGTGACCTTTACTAAAAGGAGAAACCTACATTTTATATAGCCTCGTGACCTTTACTAAAAGGAGAAACCTACATTTTATATAGCCTCGTGACCTTTACTAAAAGGAGAAACCTACATTTTATATAACCTCGTGACCTTTACTAAAAGGAGAAACCTACATTTTATATAACCTCGTGACCTTTACTAAAAGGAGAAACCTACATTTTATATAACCTCGTGACCTTTACTAAAAGGAGAAACCTACATTTTATATAACCTCGTGACCTTTACTAAAAGGAGAAACCTACATTTTATATAACCTCGTGACCTTTACTAAAAGGAGAAACCTACATTTTATATGACCTCGTGACCTTTACTAAAAGGAGAAACCTACATTTTATATAACCTCGTGACCTTTACTAAAAGGAGAAACCTACATTTTATATAACCTCGTGACCTTTACTAAAAGGAGAAACCTACATTTTATATGACCTCGTGACCTTTACTAAAAGGAGAAACCTACATTTTATATAACCTCGTGACCTTTACTAAAAGGAGAAACCTACATTTTATATAACCTCGTGACCTTTACTAAAAGGAGAAACCTACATTTTATATAACCTCGTGACCTTTACTAAAAGGAGAAACCTACATTTTATATAACCTCGTGACCTTTACTAAAAGGAGAAACCTACATTTTATATGACCTCGTGACCTTTACTAAAAGGAGAAACCTACATTTTATATAACCTCGTGACCTTTACTAAAAGGAGAAACCTACATTTTATATAACCTCGTGACCTTTACTAAAAGGAGAAACCTACATTTTATATAACCTCGTGACCTTTACTAAAAGGAGAAACCTACATTTTATATAACCTCGTGACCTTTACTAAAAGGAGAAACCTACATTTTATATAACCTCGTGACCTTTACTAAAAGGAGAAACCTACATTTTATATAACCTCGTGACCTTTACTAAAAGGAGAAACCTACATTTTATATGACCTCGTGACCTTTACTAAAAGGAGAAACCTACATTTTATATAAACTCGTGACCTTTACTAAAAGGAGAAACCTACATTTTATATAGCCTCGTGACCTTTACTAAAAGGAGAAACCTACATTTTATATAACCTCGTGACCTTTACTAAAAGGAGAAACCTACATTTTATATAGCCTCGTGACCTTTACTAAAAGGAGAAACCTACATTTTATATAACCTCGTGACCTTTACTAAAAGGAGAAACCTACATTTTATATAACCTCGTGACCTTTACTAAAAGGAGAAACCTACATTTTATATAACCTCGTGACCTTTACTAAAAGGAGAAACCTACATTTTATATAACCTCGTGACCTTTACTAAAAGGAGAAACCTACATTTTATATAACCTCGTGACCTTTACTAAAAGGAGAAACCTACATTTTATATAACCTCGTGACCTTTACTAAAAGGAGAAACCTACATTTTATATGACCTCGTGACCTTTACTAAAAGGAGAAACCTACATTTTATATAACCTCGTGACCTTTACTAAAAGGAGAAACCTACATTTTATATGACCTCGTGACCTTTACTAAAAGGAGAAACCTACATTTTATATAACCTCGTGACCTTTACTAAAAGGAGAAACCTACATTTTATATAACCTCGTGACCTTTACTAAAAGGAGAAACCTACATTTTATATGACCTCGTGACCCAACTTGCAACCCCCACTCTTTCCAGACCCCCCCCCCCCCATCTATAAATCCACTGTCCCCTGCCCTTCTAAGAAACACACTGACCCCTAACCTTCTATAAAACCCCTTGACCCCTAACCTTCAATAAAAACAATTGACCCCTGCCCTTAAACCCCTGCCCCCTGCCCTTAAACTCCTGAACCCTGCCTTTCTATAAAACCTGACCCCTGCCCTTCTATAAAACCAATGAACCCTGCCCTTCAATAAAACCCATGAACCCTGCCCTTCTATAAAACCCCTGACCCCTGCCCTTCTATAAAACCCCCTGAACCCCGCTTGCTGCAACCGACGAGATGCAACCAAACCCCACAGAGAGCCCCAGGCCTTCATTTAACGCGGGAGTCATGTGACCGGAAGTTGGCGAGGGGTGGGTTGAAAGGAGGGGGTGGGTGGATTATGGGGGAAGGGTGGGGCTTGATGACGTTAAAGAAAATGCTGGAAATAAGGGTTTAGGTGGTCGGATGTTGTTCAAACACATTTCGCTTTCTTCACTGCAACTTTAATGGATTTATGTTTATGGGCTGATGGAGGGGGTGGGTCAGGTCAGGAGTTTTGAAGGGCAAGTAGAGGAGGGGGGGGATCGGCAAGTATGTACAGTGTTCATCCTGTGACCAGGGTGGTGATACAGTGTTCATCCTGTGGCCAGTGTGGTGATACAGTGTTCACCCTGTGAGCAGGGTGGTGATACAGAGTTCATCATGTCACCAGGGTGGTGATACAGTGCTCACCATGTGACCAGGGTGGTGATACAGTGTTCACCCTGTGAGCAGGGTGGTGATACAGAGTTCATCATGTCACCAGGGTGGTGATACAGTGCTCACCATGTGACCAGGGTGGTGATACCGCCAGAGAACTAAGAAAAGAAAATGTAGCCGTGTCTTTTTAATGTCAACTAGAGATGTCAACAGTTGGCCTTTAGTGTTACCTCCCTTACTCTCAGATTCGTTGATGTCCTATTGAGCTTGATGTGACATTTGTCCTCAACTTGATGCCACATTTGTCACTCAAAATGATGTCACAATCCTCTTATGTCACTTTTATTTTCATTATGATTTTACTTTTATTCTCAATTTGATATCATATTTATCCTCAACTGAATGTCACATTTATCCTCAATGTCACATAATTAATTCTCCGCTATAATTTCGCAGATAGCTTAAAAACATGTCCAAAAAATGTCTTTTAAAAAAGTGTTTTAATTCTTTGAAAGTTTAATCAGGGGACATAATCTGTTCACAGTCACGTACCCAGCTTAAGGAGGTATGAGATATCGTTGTTGCCTTTGTCACACGTTTTTGTACGACCCAAAAAGTTGGCTGCACAAATTACAGGTGAACAGTTTTTTAATCAAACAAAACTGATTTCACACGATGGTGAAAAAAAACATCTGAGCAGGATTTTTTTCAACGGCTTGTGGTAAAAAAAGGTCTGAGATCTTTAGATAAAACATCTTAAAAGCAGCTTGGTTCGTGAATTCATTATGGGATAACCAAAAAACTAAGTATGAATGATTATATTTAATTTCATACTACAAGACATAGAACAGACAAGATATTTACAATTGTTATACATTAATAAGACCAAATAGTGAGGCTGTTTTTAAAACAACATTTCGAGGTTTTAGGCTTGTTTTTCAGTGATAGAAGATTATCTTAAGGGTGGTTTTACTATGACAAAACTTGATTTTTAGGGTGGTTTTACAGTAATTAAATATGATCTTTTGGATAGTTTTGCAGTGACAAAACATGAGTGGTTTTACAGCAACAGAGCGATGTACTAGGGGGGTTTAAAGCTCATCATCCCTCCCTACAACATAACTATCATCCCTCCCTACAACATAACTATCAGCCCTCCCTACAACATAACTATCAGCCCTCCCTACAACATAACTATCATCCCTAAAGGAACGTATTTTGTAGCTGAAACGGTTTTTAAAACGTCTCTTCCCTAGTGATACTGAGAGATGGTGTCTCTAGCGCATCACTCAAATCTAACTTCCATTCCACCCCTAAAATCTAACTTTCATTCCACCACTAAAATCTTTCATTCCACCCCTAAAATCTAAGTTCCCTCCCCTTAAATGTAACTTTCCTCCCTAAAGCTATCCCCTCTTGATTGATTATAACTGCAGCCAGCTTTTAGCTGCCACACGTCCAAGTTATGGCTGTCTTGGCTGGAGCTAATTTCTTGACTTCCCCACGGCTAGTTAGGTACAGAAAGTGACAAGAAAATTGCAACCATTATCTACCAGAACAGACGAATTATCGCTCGCCATTTTCTTCAGACAAATCCCCCCTCCCCTCCAGCACTCCCCAACCCCCTCCCTCCAGCACTCCCCTCCCAATCTTTGACCAGCATCCCCGCTGTTCCCAACTTCCGCCCATTTCCTCCCATCTTTTTACACAGAAAATGGCGATGAACGGTGAAAGGAGTAGGGGGAAGGGAGTACCCAACATTTTCCTCAAAGCAACTCAGATGAGAAAATACATCAGTTGCCTTCATTACATAGCACAAAGAAAAACGAAAATTACTTGAAGCATTTTGATGAAATTTTGATTTTTTTTTAAAAATTCCCTCAAATTTGGTGGGTGTGGCGTATTTCAAAATCTATTTGTTCTGTTTAGCTAGGCACCAAATGCTATCTATTGTTATATCTCGCTACACAACTCGTTATCAAGACACAGAAATACTTCCCGCATGGTATCCTTCCAGTATCGAACCCCATCAATACACACAGCAACCACCCTGCTTCCAGTCACCTGACTTTGTAACCCCATCACTACATACAACAACCACCCTGCTTCAGCTGACTTGTGTAGTGCACACTTCGACCAAATCATCCTATTCTCTAACCCTACATCACAGGTTCTTTAACCCTAACCCAACCTAAAATGAAACAGGACGTCTTACAACAGTCCCGGCGTTACAATAAGTTTTATATATTCAATACGTTAGTTGTTATACAGTAGGGGTCGATATCCGACAGGGTAACACTTTGTATCATAGGGAACGTTTATAGTTGACCCACGACAAAATGTTTATCGGCTGTATGATAAACGACCGATTGCCCGTAGTCTAAACGATAAATGTATGAAGTATACATCACATAAACACAGTAATAGTAAGTTGTATGCCGGTAACACAACAACAGTAATAGTAGGTTGTATGCCCATAACATAACCACAGTAATAGTAGGTTGTATGCCCATAACATAACCACAGTAATAGTAGGTTGTATGCCCATAACATAACCACAGTAATAGTAGGTTGTATGCCCATAACATAACCACAGTAATAGTAGGTTGTATGTCCATGACATAACCACAATAATAGTAGGTTGTATGTCCATAACATAACCACAGTAGCATAAGTGTCCATTATTTAACTACATTAACAGTAGGCCGTAATGTCCATTACACAACCATAGTAGCAGTAGATGGTGTGTACATTAAATAACTATTTACATTAAATTATGTGTCCTTTACATAAGTATAATAACAATGGGTTTTACGTCCATAGCCATAGTAACAATAGGTAGTGTGTCCATTACATTATGTTGTTTGTCCATTACATTATGTTGTATGTCCATTACATGACGTAATATAAAAAGTTACACATTCAGACTTGCCTGTAAACCACATGCAACAAACATGTTTGTACCACATGCAACAAACATGTTTGAGCAGCTAAAAACGTGCGCTGTATCTGACCCATTCAACCATTATGTGTTTGTCGTATCTGTCAAGCAAGTTCCCCTCAACATGTAGGGTTCAATGACCTTGACCCTACGGCAATCAACAATACATAGTAGCTACGGGCAGATTGGATACTGCCTCGGGTCGATACCTGTATCGTAGGGGTCGATACTGGTTTGTTATTCCAATGGACGAAAGAAAACGCAGGCCGCGAATCTGAGGTAATCCGCAGTGATCTGCCCCTGCTATGAGAGAGGACATCTTTATTGAAAGCTTCTCATGCTTGTCTCGGGTAAGTCGGTCCCGGGGGGGGGGGGGGGGCAAGGTTAATGTATTTTCTTTAGGACAAGAGGGGTTAAAGTGTCTTCAGCAGACAGGAGGGGTTAAAGTGTCTTCAGCAGACAGGAGGGGTTAAAGTGTCTACAGGCAAGAGGGGTGTAAGTGTCTTCACCTTACCGGTCATTCAAATGACATTCAGGACGTCATTCAACCTATACAACCATGACGTCATTCAACTCAAACGTATTTCAAATCTCTACAATCCTAGATGACGTCTCACTATCAAAGATGTTTTTAACTGAACTGAAAACCTCGTTTGGATGAATGGCAGTACCACATACATCAAATGAAGAAATGCCTTATTTAACGAAAATGTTTACGTCAGAATGTATAAGATCCCCCACCTTCCAACACATGTTACAACAATAAACCAATTAAGCTAATTAGTGTATGTACTGATTTATACATAGCTATATGACCTGACAGATTTCCAATCTAACCCCACCCCTCCCAACCTAGTAAATATTTGAAAGAAAACCGAAACCCCGCCCTGTGGGTTCGTTGGAAAAATCGGCACCCAGCGGGTACTCCCTCGTAACTGCAGCTAGTGACGTCACGTAATGACAACTGCAGCGAATGACGTCACGCATTGACAACTGCAGCGAGTGACGTCATACACTCGCAACTGCGTCCATTGACGTCACAAATGAGTTCATTCATTGTTCAACAAACCCTTTTACTGTTAAATCATTCAGTGTCTGGTCTGAACAATTAGCCAGACTTAATTAAAGACATTTGAAGTTAATTACAGACATTATAGAGTTACATCAAATATTCTTTACACTATTTCCAACATAATGATCTTGACAATCATCAATATTAAAAAATAGCCATACATTGAATATACTAGGTTTAAGGTGACTTTGGCCACTCTTCTCTAATGGCCAAGACGAACAATGGCCACCCTCTCTTCTTATGGCCAACTGCTGACCACGCCTTCCTGTTGATTCAATCTACCCCCTCCCCCCCTCCACCTCTCCTATCCACTCAAAGATCTGGCCACATTTGTGGCCAAGATTGTATTTTTCTGCTCATCTTATTCACATAGGCCAAGCTTTAATTAATTATTGCACGTGTAATCATCCTCCGCTAATTAATTTTTTCCCGTCGCTGTAATGAGATTTTTTAAAAAACACCTCTAATTAGTTGTATTTTTATCGTTGTGTCTATATTCTTTCGTTTCAACGTTCAACAAAAAAATTCTCGATTTTGATTTTATCCACAACTAAAGGCATATTCATTTCCGTTAGGTGGTATCAGACCGCCTCTGCCCCACTGCATGATTGGGGGTCCGGCAGGGAGGGGGGGGGGTGGTTAAAGACGACTAAGGTAACGCTTAGGCGACATGTTTGCTTTAAAAAATAACATTTTTCTGTTCGTTAATTACAGGCAACTTGCGTACGTATTCTTGCTCCATGAACATCTAGGAGAGATAGAGATCTATCGCCTTACAGAAAAACTGAACATTTTTTGAACAAATACTGGAAGTTGTTGAACGTCCATTAACTAGGAACAATTCCATTTTGCAGTCAAACCAAAAACCAAAACAAGATTTGCCACAAACTCACAAACGGGCTGAGCAAAAGCTAGTACAAAAAAAAAAACACCACGAAATCATTCAAGCGTAACATGTGACACTTATCCCTTCCTACACGGGTGACCCAGATTCTCCTGTGTCACCGTCGCTAAGACAAAGCACTTAATAAAACTCCCAGCCTCCCCCCCCCCTACCTCCCCATCCCGCCCAACGCACCCACCACCACCATCCGCGCCGTTAGGCCTAGTCTACATCCGTGTTGTCTGAGATTTATTTGTTGAAAAGAAAAGTGAAAAGGCAATTTGGGCGGAGTGACGTCACCCAGCAGGGTTTGACAGTCGGCAGGAGAAATCTGATGCCCAAATAGATTACAACATAAGCCCCGGCCGTCTAGAGTGGCCGGAGTGAATAGAGTGATTGATTAGACGGGCGTGAATAGACTCAATAGACCAACACGATAGATTGGTTCATGGCGAGCTTACACATTGTCAAGGTGGCTTCAGGTAAACTAGAGGTGTGTACACATCTAGGTTAGGGTAAACTAGAGGTGTGTGGACATCTAGGTTAGGGTAAACTAGAGGTGTGTACACATCTAGGTTAGGGTAAACTAGAGGTGTGTACACATCTAGGTTAGGGTAAACTAGAGGTGTGTAAACATCTAGGTTAGGGTAAACTAGAGGTGTGTACACAGGTTAAGGTAAACTAGAGGCATGTACACAGGTTAGGGTAAACTAGAGACATGTACACATCTAGGTTAAGGTAAACTAAAGGTGTGTACACATCTAGGTTAGGGTAAACTAGCGTGTACACATCTAGGTTAGGTAAACTAGAGGTGTGTACACAGGTTAAGGTAAACTAGAGGTGTGTACACATCTAGGTTAGGGTAAACTAGAGGCTTGTACACATCGAGGTTAGGGTAAACTAGAGGTGTGTACACATCTAGGTTAGGGTAAACTAGAGGTGTGTACACATCTAGGTTAGGGTAAACTAGAGGCGTGTACATATCTAGGTTAGGGTAAACTAGAGGCGTGTACACATCTAGGTTAGGGTAAACTAGCGTGTACACATTTAGGTTAGGGTAAACTAGAGTCATGTACACTTAAGGAAATTAGCTCAGGTTGAGAAAAAACTTTGCCTAGCAGGAAAATCATGAGAGAAACTAATACCAACAGGATACGTGTTGGGTGAGGGGATATTGTGGCAGGATAACATTGTGTTCTAGCTAGGATATATCTCTAGTAGACTCTAGCTGGTAAGTAGCTTAGCAGGACGAGAACTCATTCTAGCGTGAGTCAATACTCTAACTGGGAAAATGCTCACGCTATCAAAAGGCAAACATCACTATGGGGGGGGAGGGGGCTTTCTTCGGCAAGTGAAACTACCCAAGTTAATAGTGAAACAACTTACTATACTTGTGGGGAACAAAACAATTTACTCTAGTGTGAAGGAACAACTCACATTAACGAGAGGGAACAATTTATTCTAGCAAAAGGAACAACTAGTTCTACCAAGGGGGGGGGGGGGCAACTCCTTTTTGCCCGGGGAACATTCACTCTATCAAGGGGAAACAAATAATTCTACATCCTGTCAACCTACACCTGATACACCATGTTCAGACAGTACATTCAACAAAGGGTGGACCATACTTGATACGTACAATATGTAATGCCATAATTCTAATCCCAACATTAAACAGCACTCAGCCTACTAGGACCACTGACCACCAAGACCATAGACCACTGACCACCAGGACCACAGACCACTGACCACCACACTTAAAGACTTCCAGGACGCCGGTACTTGAGCATGTCTAGAGTGGACGTGGTCCAGACATACAAACTATCAAATGTCCAAGATAAATAGACGGACGGTGCCTGTTGTGGATCAGTTTACTATTATTAGGCCTGACAGTGAAAGTAAGCTTTAAGCTCGTTTACTAGATTAGCCCTAATCCTTCACACACACACACACACACATACACACACACACACACGCACTCACACACACACCACACACGCACTCACGCACTCTCTCTCACACACACACACACACACACACACACATATATATATATATATATATATATATATATATATATATATATATATATATATCTATATATATATATATATATATATATATATATATATATATATATATATATATATATATATATATATATATATATATATATATATATATATATATATATATATATATATATATATATATATATATATATATATATATATATCCGCACCCTCGATCTCTACCTCGGTTAATTCCCCAACCCTGTTAAACCTTTGGCGTGGGACTACCAAATTAGAGTTTATATGATCTCATTGGTTATACGATCTCCTCGGTTATATGATGTTATCTGTTATGTCAATTCTGTCTGTCGCCGAACTCTAACATCTCGAGATCAACAGAGGGCCCAATTCGCCACTTAACGTCCGTTATCTCGATCTCCATGACACTTGCGTACAAAAAAATAATTTGTTAAGCCTAATTAATCGCTACTCTGGTTACCGAATGCGACATAACGCGATCACCTCGCCCACGTTATTGAAATCAATTTGTTTTCATTGAAAAAGACTAAACCAACGCTTGCTTTATGGAAGTTCAATGAACGATGAAATAAAAAATTAATTAAAAAACGTTTTAATATTAAGCTTTTACTTGTATGCACTAAAAAGTAGAAAATGATTTTTTTTTTCAAAATAAATACATAGCTTCAAAGCAAAGCGATGGTCGCTTCTTACATTTTAGTAAAGACTAGAATACCCGTCATCCGTTGGATAACTGTGGGTTTCGGGGGTCATCCATCAAAAAACATCACGTCTGTCACTCAGAGGCATAGCGACCCTTCCCGGCGCCCGGGGACAAAGTTTTCGATTTGAACCCCCCCCCCTCAAACTTTTGATGTGCACCCCCCCCCCCCCACTCAAACTTTTGATTTGAACCCCCCTCAACCTATCAATTTATTTTTCCAAACCATTTTGGCGCCCCAACATATGTCCCCCCCCCCTTCCCCCCTCGACCTCCCCACCCCCCCTTCCCCCCCCCGCCTCCCCTCCCCACCCCCCGCCTCCCCTCCCCACCCCCCGCCTCCCCTCCCCACCCCCCCGCCTCCCCTCCCCTACCGTCCCCCCCCCCCCCTCCTCGGGACGCTACTGCAGTGTCACTTATCGTCACAAAAAACAGACCCCACATTCAAATATATGTTTTTTATCTTTTAAAAACACCGAAAACACCGATTTCGGACTATCCCTTCATAAACTGACGTCACAGGTGACCTACTCAACTCTACTTCACCTGCCCAGTGTCCTGCCAAGTCTCAGACAACATGTTTTTATCGTTTAAAAAACAATTCCAGCCGAGCATGTATCTGACCACACTATCCTTTCATATGCTTAGGACAAAGAAACAGATGAACTCTACTTCACCTGCCCTGTATCTTGCCAAGTTCAGATAGGCAACGTTATCATTCACATCTAAAAAAAAAAATTGAAAAAAAAAATTTCATTGACATATTGGTCTAGAACCCGTGCCTCCTGCATGAGAGCTGACTACGCTACCATTTTAGCTATTTACTCGTGACGTCACAAGTGAATTTTTATACTATACTATGTGTCTCCTTATGCAACTTGATTTACGCGTATAGATTCTAGATCTAGATCTAAAAATAAGTCTAGTAGTACTAACTTTCAAATTAAATTTTATCTTAAATAAGACAAACAAAGATTTATATAAAATAATTAAGGCCTGAAATAGATTCTAGATGTAGAATTTACATTGAATCTAGTGACCTACATCTAGGCTAGATCTAGATCTAGGCTAGATTCATAAATTTCCTTCGATAGCTGATCTTTAGATCTAGAGAAATTTATCGTAAAACTAAATGAAAAAGACAGTTGAAAATTGATATAAGTGTTGGGACGTAATAAATACAGCAAACGGACGTATTGTTAAAGTTATGACCGACAGAAAATTAGATTTAGAACGCGTTAAACTTTTGAATGGGAACACAATTTTCTTCAATAGACGCCGCCATTTTATTGTACTAAAGAGTAAACAAAAACCTGTGACGTCACTATTCCCACAAAGTTTAGTCAAGGTTTTAACATTTTAAAAAAAAATGGGTTATTCTGCGTAGGAATAAATCAATAAATTAATTAACGTCTTTAAATAAATTTGTGATCAACAGTCTGTCTGCATTAAAAAATTATTCTCTACCTGCATACCATTTTACAGCTTTCCAGATAGAGTCGAACATATCACAATTTTCGATCAGGCAAACAAATAAATATTCAAACATGTAAACAAAGTTGACTTTTAGTAGTATATAGATATTTAAATGATGTATAGTAATCTACACTTTCTGAATAGCTATTTATATATATTAGAAAAAAATCAATTTATTTTCTAATTTTGTGTATAATTATATAAAATCTTTTCAATAAAACGTATTTTATTTTTTAAATTTCATACTTTTAAAATTTTAATACAATACAGTTACAAGACTAAAAACCATTGCGCACCTAATGAACACAAAGTGAGTGAAAAAGCGCGTAAAATAGTAATTTACATATGACATTTTAATTAGTTCTTTAAAAATAACTAATTAGGCATCCATTTAAGTCAAACTTCATGTCACATTGCATTGTCATCGTACTTTAATTCACGTGTAATGTTTGTAAAAAAAATTGTATTCGTTAGAAGTAGTCGAAATTTCGCTCGCCCGTTTCAATCCATTACAAAGACAAAAGCACGACAGAGGAAGTGAGTTAAATAAAAGTTTTTAAAAACAAGGAAGTTTCTCGCTGTTTTTTGGTTTATTATTCTACGTGAGATTACGGAATCGAAAATGCATCGGTATTTTCATAGTCTCTAATTTCTCGCATCAAATAATTGAAGTAATTTTAAATTAACTACTGAATTAATGAGAGACTCACCCGTGGAGTCATCATTTTAAAAATTTTGGCTACTGGTCACGTGATCTATTAGCTGCTGAGTGTGCTGATGTGTTGTGTAACAAAGTCTGTTTTTGTTAACATATATTATGTAATATAGAATACATGTGTGTAGCTTGCCAGTCGTTCATCACACAAATCACGGGAACAGTGTTGTTAAAACAGCAATAAAAGCATGAGCACGCACATTCTCGTGTATCTACACACATCATGTATATGAAGACTTTTGAAGCACATCTTAATCCACTGCCGCCATATTGGTGCTCGGTTATCGGGACGATCTGTGTCTCGGTCGCATTTTAGCGAACCCTCCTACCGTCTCGACATAGCCGAGTTCGACTATATATATATATATATATATATATATATATATATATATATATATATATATATATATATATATATATATATATATATATATGTGTGTGTGTGTGTGTGTGTGTGTGTGTGTGCGCGCGCACGAATGCGTGTGTATGTAATTTATGTAATTACACAAACATAAAGAGAAAGCGTCCATAACCATACAACACAATTTCCCGAGGCTTAGCGTCCAAGCCTATAGACGACACAAACTTAATTATACACATGCCTACAGACAACCTATGTCCACATGCCTACAGACGGCCCATGCCTACATGCCTACAGACGCGCCATGCCTACATGCCTACAGACGAACCATGCCTACAGACGAGCCATGCCTACAGACGGCCCATGCCTACAGACGGCCCATGCCTACAGATGGCCCATTCCTACAGACGACCCATGCCTACAGACGACCCATACCTACAGAAGAGCCATGCCTACATGCCTACAGACGAGCCATGCCTACATGCCTACAGACGGCCCATGCCTACAGACGACCCATACATACAGACTAGCCATGCCTACATGCCTATAGACGAGCCATGCCTACATGCCTACAGACGGCCCATGCCTACAGACGACCCATACCTACAGACGAGCCATGCCTACATGCCTACAGACGAGCCATGCCTACAGACGAGCCATGCCTACAGACGAGCCATACCTACATGCCTACAGACGAGCCATGCCTACAGACGAGCCATGCCTACAGACGAGCCATGCCTACAGACGAGCCATGCCTACAGACGAGCCATGCCTACAGACGAGCCATGCCTACAGACGAGCCATGCCTACATGCCTACAGACGGCCCATGCCTACAGACGACCCATTCCTACATGCCTACAGACGAGCCATACCTACAGACGACCCATACCTACAGACGGCCCATGCCTACAGACGACCCATACCTACATACCTACAGACGGCCCATGCCTACAGACGACCCATACCTACATACCTACAGACGAGCCATGCCTACATGCCTACAGACGACCCATGCCTACAGACGACCCAAGCCTACAGACGACCCATGCCTACAGACGACCTATACCTACAGACGAGCCATGCCTACATGCCTACAGACGAACCATGTCTACAGACGACCCATACCTACAGACTAGCCATGCCTACATGCCTACAGACGAACCATGTCTACAAATGAACCTTGCCTACAGACGAGCCATGCCTACAAACGACCCATCCCTACAGACGAGCCATGCCTACAGACGAGTCATGCCTACATGCCTACAGACGAGCCATGCCTACACGCCTACAGACGAGCCATGCCTACACGCCTACAGGACCCATGCCTACATGCCTACAGACGAGCCAGTCCAGCGATTGTCAAAATATTCAGCGCTGAAGTTAAGTGAACTTGCAGACGGGCGCTTGACAGCTTGTTCCAGAGAAATCCAATTTGCTACTAAATTAGGTTCAAAAGCACTTATCTGTCCGATCAATACACAGCTTACACGTTCTGGGCTGTCTTTAATGTAAGGGCGGAGATTACATCTTACGGTGTATTTGTTATAACGTAAGCTAATATATTGTTACATTGGCTTACATACAGTGAAGGGTATTTCAGTTTTACAGTATGCTTAAATGTAAGAGGTTTTTAACAATTTTTCAGTATACTTAAATTTAAGACGTCTTTAACAATTTTACAGTATACTTAAATGTAAGACGTCTTTAAGAATTTTACAGTATAGACAATGTAAGACGTCTTTAAGAATTTTACAGTATAGCAAATGTAAAACGTCTTTAAGAATTATACAGTATAGCAAATGTAAGACCAGAGTTTCTTCCAGGCATCTCTTCGGGGGGGGGGGGGGGGGGGCGAAGCCCCCCCGAAATTTTTTTACCGCCCCCCCCCCCCCCGAACGAAATGAAATTTATATCATTTATATAGAAAATATATACTTTTAACAGTGTCGGCGTGGTCGAGTCAGTAAAGCTCATGGTTGCTAAACCGAAAAGTCTCGAGTTCGAACCCTCGGGCAGATAAGGCTCGTTAACTGGGGACAGCCACTCTTCTAGGAGAGACAACTCCAAAATTAAACAACTGCTGCCTTGTAGTTTGTTCTTGGTTGGACAAAGGCTATGGAAGCAAATCCAAAAAGAAAAGCAGGCTGAAATCGGAGTCAATGGCCTCAATGGCGCATAACCAGTTGACACGTAACGCTTAATTGTGTTGGAGGCGTGGTCGAGTCGGCAAAAAGCTCATGGTTGATAAATTCGACCAAAGTCTCGAGTTCAAACCCACTGGCAGATAAATCTCGATCCCCTTCAACACTAATAATTAAGAACGAAGAAGAAGAAAAGAAAGAAGAACAGTGTCCGCCCCCCCGAAGAAAGTCTACCGCCCCCCCCCCCCCCCCCGAAAATTTCAAGTGCCCCCCCCCCCGGAGAAAAAAGTCTGGAAGAAACACTGTGTAAGACGTCTTTAACAATTTTAGTATATTTAAATGTAAGACGTCTTTAGCAATTTTAGTATATTTAAATCTAAGACGTCTTTAAGAATTTTACAGTATAGCAAATGTAAGACCTCTTTAACAATTTTACAGTATATTTAAATGTAAGACGTCTTTAAGAATTTTACAGTATACTTAAATGTAAGACGTCTTTAACAATTTTACAGTATATTTAAATGTAAGACGTCTTTAAGAATTTTACAGTATATTTAAATGTAAGACGTCTTTAAGAATTTTACAGTATATTTAAATGTAAGACGTCTTTAACAATTTTACAGTATACTTAAAGGTAAGACGTCTTTAAGAATTTTACAGTATATTTAAATGTAAGACATCTTTAAGAATTTTACAGTATATTTAAATGTAAGACGTCTTTAAGAATTTTACAGTATAGCAAATGTCACTGACCGATGAAGTCAATGTACAATGTCAGCGGACTATTGAACGCAAATGTCCAAAAATGCTGAGACCAGTAAATAGACTTAGCCCACTAATGCTTATCAATCTAATGTGTTGTTGTTTAATTAAAGAGGGATGACGCCATGAATGTGTTCTTGTGTCGGATTTCTCTGTCGCCAATCAATTGACTTTGTTTATTTTACCTCGCTTTATCTAGTGAGAAAACAGTGGGTGGGTGGGTGGGGGGGGGGGGTTGGGATGTGGGGGTCGCGCTGCGGGGGTGGGGGACGGAGCGGGGAGTGGGGGATTTCGTCAAAGCGTCTGTTCCGAAATCTAAAAGATGCAAAGATTACATCTTCGCCCTTGTAAAAAAATCTTATGTTGTTGGCGCCCTTTGACCAACATGAAAAACAAGTGCGCACCGACCAATGCGCAAAGACCAATGCGCATTTTAATTCAAGTAAAACGGATCTCGCTAGAATCATTTGTTTCTTATTTAATTGAACTAATATGTATATTTCTTTAAGATACAACCAACATAAAAAAAATGCATTAATACTGAGCTATCCCACAAGAAAAGAAAAAGCTTTAAACTAGAATATACAGAGATTGTATTTTAATACACGGCATTAACGGTAATAAGTTTTAATTAGAAGGCTAGTGTCAGGATATTTTCTGATTGAACGCTGACAGTATTTTTTTTTAAATAGCACGGTGCTAACACAGTCTTTTTTTTTAAATAGCACTGAGCAGAGAAAAATAAGGCATAAGTAAGACACTGTGCCAATTAGATTGTACCAGTAAAGAAATGCTAGGCCGTACCAGAGTGATGTACTAGACTGTACCAGAGTGACGTCTAGACCGTACCGACCAAGAAAAGTGATGTGTTTGAGTGTCACGCTAGAAATTTTGTGAATCCGAAATGGATCGATAACTCGCCTGTATGAATGTTGATTGGCAATTTAAATCCGTTGCTGCTTCATGTAGCTGTCTCTAGGTCGTGCTTTTATTTAGGACACAAACATTGTGGGGATAAAACTAATACAAGTGTGTGTATAAAACAAATACAAGTCTGTATAAAATAAATACAAGTGTGTGTATAAAGCAAATACAAGTGGGTGCATAAAACAAATACAAGTCTGTATAAAATAAATACAAGTCTGTATAAAATAAATACAAGTGTGTATTAAACAAATACAAGTTTGTATAAAACAAATACAAATGTGTGTATAAAACAAATACAAGTCTATATAAAACAAATACAAGTGTGTATAAAACAAATACAAGTGTGTGTATAAAACAAATACAAGTGTGTGTATAAAACAAATACAAGTCTGAATAAAATAAATACAAGTTGTACATAAATCATGTACAAGTGTGTGCATAAAACAAATACAAATGTGTATATGAAACAAATACAAGTCTGTATTAAATACAAACGTGTGTATAAAACGAATGCAAGCGTGTATATAAAAAATACAAGCTTCTGTATACGAAAAAAAAGTGCGTACATAAAATACAAGCGTGTGTATAAAATGAAATTACGCATCAACCTGTAATTTTTTTCAAAACTGCAACCGCGAATATTAACGTAACAGTAAAATAACTTACATATTACTGCAGCTAATATTTAGACCTTCTACTAAAAATACACATTATAACAATAAGACAGGTCAATTTTTTACAATGTGCACTAATTAACTTAATGAGAGTGCAATTTATCGACTTACCAGTAAAAACTTTAAAAAGTTATAAGTAATCCGTTAGTTATTGACACGAGGAAACACTGTTTATCCCAAGAATCGAGCTGTTTGTATGTGTCGACCAGTTGAAAATGACTCAACGACGCGCTGTTCAAATCTGTATGGCGATATGGAAAAAGTGTGTCCTGTGCTGTATTAGGCTGATGTGTCTGTGGCCTACCCTCTCAGGCGCTACACAATGGGACCAGGTCTATATCAAATATGCAAGAGGTCGGCGCGGGGGTGGGGGTGGGGCGGGGGTGTGCACTGTCTTACAGGCAAAAAAAAGACAACGCGGCCATTGTGTTGTGTGGCCACAATGGGACCTGTCTGTGTAATCAAGGTCAGGTGAAATTAATACCTGACGTTATGGGCCGGTACACGTCGTGTTGTGGAGCGGAGACTTTCTTTACCTACATAGATTTTCACATACACAACATAGACTTTCACATACACAACATAGACTTTCACATACACAACATAGACTTTCACATACACAACATAGACTTTCACATAGCACTTTCACATACACAACATAGACTTTCACATACACAACATAGACTTTCACATACACAACATAGACTTTCACATACACAACATAGACTTTCACATATCACTTTCACATACACAACCTAGACTTTCACATACACAACATAGACTTTCACATACACAACATAGACTTTCACATACACAACATAGACTTTCACATACACAACATAGACTTTCACATAGCACTTTCACATACACAACATAGACTTTCACATACACAACATAGACTTTCACATACATAACATAGACTTTCACATACACACATAGACTTTCACATACACAACATAGACTTTCACATACACAACATAGACTTCCACATATCACTTTCACATACACAACATAGACTTTCACATACACAACATAGACTTTCACATACACAACATAGACTTTCACATACACAACATAGACTTTCACATAGCACTTTCACATACACAACATAGACTTTCACATACACAACATAGACTTTCACATACACAACATAGACTTTCACATAGCACTTTCACATACACAACATAGACTTTCACATAACTACATAGGCTTTCACATATCACTTTCACATAGACCACAGATAATTTCACATATCCCTTTCATATTCACAACATAGACTTTCACATGACACTTTCACAAAGACCACAGATAATTTAACATAACATTTTCACATAGAGTACTTGCATAGATTTTAATTTAACCTAACACTCTCACATAAATTACTTACATAGACTTTCACATAACACTTCCACAGAGTACATAGAGAATTTAACTTTACATATTACTTTCACATACATAACATAGACTTTCACATAAACAACATAGACTTTCACTTAACATAACAATTTCACATAGACTAATATTCTTTCCTTGTTCATTGTTAACGTTAAGTTTCAGGTTGATTTTTAATGAGTGCATGTCTATACCAGGATTGACAATAACTGTTGGGGAAAAAGTTTTATGGAAGACAAGTTACCGTTCAGCGTTAGTCACGTTTTGACGGTTAGAGTAATTTTTTAGATGCATTTTTAGTCTCGTAGTATTTTATTTATCACTGATAGTTGTCTACTTTTCTGATTTAAAAACAGACAATCTAATTCGATTTATTTCCAATAGCCTGTAAAACCGAAATTTTCCAAAGCATTTCTTAAAAATAAAATACAGCCGTTTCAATTTATCAGAATATTCAAAAGAAAAAAATAATTTATAAAGTCCAACAACAACATCGCATAATACACAATATATCATGCTGGATTTTACCACCAACCCTCACCCTTAAATTGTAAGAAACTGAAATTTCTTATAAAAATATTCTATCCGTTGCTTGTTTTTAATCCCAATATTAGTAAAGGCCCTGTGATCACGTGATGTGGTGGACAGACCACTCTGGCTGACCAGCGAGGGGAAATGTTCAAGACACTACATCAGATGAGATTTGAACAGTGGCGTAGCGAGGTCGGGTGTCACCCGGTGCGGCACCTAATGGTGTCACCCCCCCCCCCCCCCCTAGAGGCGTAGCGACCCTTCGATTTGCACCCCCACCCTCAAACTTTCGATTTGCACCCCCCCCCCCCCCCCGCCCCTCAAGGGGGTTATATGAATGTAAACTTAATTGGTGGATGAAATAATTTTTTACTGGATGATTATATAGTACTCAAATAGATGAATCAATATACAATACAGTTGATGGATATATGGATAAGGGTAGGAAAATGGAAGAATGGAGGCGGATGGGGAATATACACACACTGTAGAAAAATAAACAAAGCCTTGTCTAGCAGGTGAAGCAGAGTCCACCAATATCACGGGATGTGACGAACAGGTGTCATGCTGTTCACCATATCGTGAAGACACTTTGGCCTGAGCTGGGATAGAACCAGGGACCCTGGGTTGAGTGTCTAGAGAACAGAGCCAGTTACGTCAGACAGGTGGGTCAGTGCTGGGTGGGTCAGACAGGTGGGTCAGTGCTGGGTGGGTCAGTGCTGGGTGGGTCAGTGCTGGGTGGGTCAGTGCTGGGTGGGTCAGTGCTGGGTGGGTCAGTGCTGGGTGGGTCAGTGCTTGGTGGGTCAGTGATGGGTGGGTCAGACAGGTGGGTCAGTGCTGGGTGGGTCAGTGCTGGGTGGGTCAGTGCTGGGTGGGTCAGTGCTGGGTGGGTCAGTGCTGGGTGGGTCAGACAGGTGGGTCAGTGCTGGGTGGGTCAGTGCTGGGTGGGTCAGTGCTGGGTGGGTCAGTGCTGGGTGGGTCAGTGCTGGGTGGGTCAGACAGGTGGGTCAGACAGGTGGGTCAGTGCTGGGTGGGTCAGACAGGTGGGTGGGTCAGTGCTGGGTGTGTCAGTGCTGGGTGGGTCAGTGCTGGGTGTGTCAGTGCTGGGTGGGTCAGACAGGTGGGTCAGTGCTGGGTGGGTCAGTGCTGGGTGGGTCAGTGCTGGGTGGGTCAGTGCTGGGTGGGTCAGTGCTGGGTGGGTCAGTGCTGGGTGGGTCAGACAGGTGGGTCAGTGCTGGGTGGGTCAGACAGGTGGGTCAGTGCTGGGTGGGTCAGTACTGGGTGGGTCAGTGCTGGGTGTGTCAGTGCTGGGTGGGTCAGACAGGTGGGTCAGTGCTGGGTGGGTCAGACAGGTGGGTCAGTGCTGGGTGGGTCAGTGCTGGGTGGGTCAGAGCTGGGTGGGTCAGACAGGTGGGTCAGTGCTGGGTGGGTCAGTGCTGGGTGGGTCAGTGCAGTGTGGGTCAGTGCTGGGTGGGTCAGTACTGGGTGGGTCAGTGCTGGGTGGGTCAGACAGGTGGGTCAGTGCTGGGTGGGTCAGTGCTGGGTGGGTCAGTGCTGGGTGGGTCAGTGCTGGGTGGGTCAGACAGGTGGGTCAGTGCTGGGTGGGTCAGTGCTGGGTGGGTCAGTGCTGGGTGGGTCAGACAGGTGGGTCAGTGATGGGTGGGTCAGTGCTGGGTGGGTCAGTGCTGGGTGGGTCAGACAGGTGGGTCAGTGCTGGGTGGGTCAGTGCTGGGTGGGTCAGTGCTGGGTGTGTCAGTGCTGGGTGGGTCAGTGCTGGGTGGGTCAGTGCTGGGTGGGTCAGACAGGTGGGTCAGTGCTGGGTTGGTCAGACAGGTGGGTCAGTGCTGGGTGGGTCAGTGCTGGGTGGGTCAGACAGGTGGGTCAGTGCTGGGTGGGTCAGACAGGTGGGTCAGTGCTGGGTGGGTCAGTGCTGGGTGGGTCAGTGCTGGGTGGGTGGGTCAGTGCTGGGTGGGTCAGTACTGGGTGGGTCAGTGCTGGGTGGGTCAGTGCTGGGTGGGTCAGACAGGTGGGTCAGTGCTAGGTGGGTCAGTGCTGGGTGGGTCAGACAGGTGGGTCAGTGCTGGGTGGGTCAGTGCTGGGTGGGTGGGTCAGTGCTGGGTGGGTCAGTGCTGGGTGGGTCAGTGCTGGGTGGGTCAGTGCTGGGTGGGTCAGACAGGTGGGTCAGTGCTGGGTGGGTCAGTGCTGGGTTGGTCAGTGCTGGGTGGGTCAGACAGGTGGGTCAGTGCTGGGTGGGTCAGACAGGTGGGTCAGTGCTGGGTGGGTCAGTGCTGGGTGGGTCAGTGCTGGGTGGGTCAGTGCTGGGTGGGTCAGTGCTGGGTGGGTCAGTGCTGGGTGGGTCAGTGCTGGGTGGGTCAGTGCTGGGTGGGTCAGTGCTGGGTGGGTCAGTGCTGGGTGGGTCAGTGCTGGGTGGGTCAGTGCTGGGTGGGTCAGACAGGTGGGTCAGTGCTGGGTGGGTCAGTGCTGGGTGGGTCAGTGCTGGGTGGGTCAGTGCTGGGTGGGTCAGTGCTGGGTTGGTCAGACAGGTGGGTCAGTGCTGGGTGGGTCAGACAGGTGGGTCAGTGCTGGGTGGGTCAGACAGGTGGGTCAGTGCTGGGTGGGTCAGTACTGGGTGTGTCAGTGCTGGGTGGGTCAGTACTGGGTGGGTCAGTGCTGGGTGGGTCAGTGCTGGGTGGGTCAGTGCTTGGTGGGTCAGTGATGGGTGGGTCAGACAGGTGGGTCAGTGCTGGGTGGGTCAGTGCTGGGTGGGTCAGTGCTGGGTGGATCAGACAGGTGGGTCAGTGCTGGGTGGGTCAGTGCTAGGTTGGTCAGTGCTAGGTGGGTCAGTGCTAGGTGGGTCAGTGCTGGGTGGGTCAGTGCTGGGTGGGTCAGTGCTGGGTGGGTCAGACAGGTGGGTCAGACAGGTGGGTCAGTGCTGGGTGGGTGGGTCAGTGCTGGGTGGGTCAGTACTGGGTGGGTCAGTGCTGGGTGGGTCAGTGCTGGGTGGGTCAGACAGGTGGGTCAGTGCTGGGTTGGTCAGACAGGTGGGTCAGTGCTGGGTGGGTCAGTGCTGGGTGGGTGGGTCAGTGCTGGGTGGGTCAGTACTGGGTGGGTCAGTGCTGGGTGGGTCAGTGCTGGGTGGGTCAGACAGGTGGGTCAGTGCTGGGTGGGTCAGTGCTGGGTGGGTGGGTCAGTGCTGGGTGGGTCAGTGCTGGGTGGGTCAGTGCTGGGTGGGTCAGACAGGTGGGTCAGTGCTGGGTGGGTCAGTGCAGGGTGGGTCAGTGCTGGGTGGGTCAGACAGGTGGGTCAGTGCTGGGTGGGTCAGACAGGTGGGTCAGTGCTGGGTGGGTCAGTGCTGGGTGGGTCAGTGCTGGGTGGGTCAAACAGGTGGGTCAGTGCTGGGTGGGTCAGTGCTGGGTGGGTCAGTGCTGGGTGGGTCAGACAGGTGGGTCAGTGATGGGTGGGTCAGTGCTGGGTGGGTCAGTGCTGGGTGGGTCAGACAGGTGGGTCAGTGCTGGGTGGGTCAGTGCTGGGTGGGTCAGTGCTGGGTGGGTCAGTGCTGGGTGGGTCAGACAGGTGGGTCAGTGCTGGGTGGGTCAGTGCTGGGTGGGTCAGTGCTGGGTGGGTCAGTGCTGGATGGGTCAGTGCTGGGTGGGTCAGTGCTGGGTGGGTCAGACAGGTGGGTCAGTGCTAGGTGGGTCAGTGCTGGGTGGGTCAGTGCTGGGTGGGTCAGACAGGTGGGTCAGTGCTGGGTGGGTCAGACAGGTGGGTCAGTGCTGGGTGGGTCAGACAGGTGGGTCAGTGCTGGGTGGGTCAGTGCTGGGTGGGTCAGTGCTGGGTGGGTCAGTGCTGGGTGGGTCAGACAGGTGGGTCAGTGCTGGGTGGGTCAGACAGGTGGGTCAGTGCTGGGTGGGTCAGACAGGTGGGTCAGTGCTGGGTGGGTCAGACAGGTGGGTCAGTGCTGGGTGGGTCAGACAGGTGGGTCAGTGCTGGGTGGGTCAGACAGGTGGGTCAGTGCTGGGTGGGTCAGACAGGTGGGTCAGTGCTGGGTGGGTCAGTGCTGGGTGGGTCAGTGCTTGGTGGGTCAGTGATGGGTGGGTCAGACAGGTGGGTCAGTGCTGGGTGGGTCAGTGCTGGGTGGGTCAGTGCTGGGTGGGTCAGTGCTGGGTGGGTCAGTGCTAGGTGGGTCAGTGCTGGGTGGGTCAGTGCTGGGTGGGTCAGTGCTGGGTGGGTCAGACAGGTGGGTCAGTGCTGGGTGGGTCAGACAGGTGGGTCAGTGCTGGGTGGGTCAGTGCTGGGTGGGTCAGTGCTGGGTGGGTCAGAGCTGGGTGGGTCAGTGCTGTGTGGGAAACTCTCGGTAAGGCAGCTCGATCTAGATTTATGTCTTACACTGACATAAATCACCTGCTGTGAACTGCAGACAGACATAAATTCCGAATCTTGCACCAAATGTCTGTTGTCTGTCTGTCTGTAGATCATGAACCAAGTGCCTGTCTGTCTGTTGTACTTGTGTCACAGTGTCAATGTAAACAATAAAAACCAAACCAAAACAAAGGCCGTTGATCTCTGGCTCTGGTGTTGTTTATTTCGTTCTAAATTCTGTACGTGTACAAAACAGCTGGGGCGGGGGCGGAGGAGATGGGGGGGGGGGGGGGGGGGGGGGTAGGCATAAACGTGTGGGAGAGCGGTGGGTGAATGTTAGTTTTAGATCACTCTTAACATTTGCTGAAGTGGTAATTGAATTAATCAGAGGTAACGAGAAGAAATATGTTTACAGTTAAAAAAACCATTTCCTGTGTGTGACATTAACAAAAACATTCCCTGTGAGTGACCCTAACAAAAACATTCCCTGAGAGAGAAAGTGACCCTAACAAAAACATTCCCTGAGAGAGAAAGTGACCCTAACAAAAACATTCCCTGAGAGAGAAAGTGACCCTAACAAAAACATTCACAGAGAGAGTGACCTTAACAAAAGCATTTCCTGTGCGTGACCCTAACAAAAACATTCCCTGAGAGAGTGACCCTAACAAAAACATTCACAGAGAGAGTGGCCCTAACAAAAACATTCCCTGAGAGAGAGTGACCCTAACAAAAACATTCACAGAGAGAGTGACCCTAACAAAAACATCTATTTTATTGTGGTGACAAAATGTAAACAACGCATGTCACGTGATTGGAGGAAAAACTTGTCAACAGACAACATGGACAACTGACAAGTTTTGTTTTCATGTGGTGCAGTGACAAGTTTTCTTGATGTGGTCACGTGATTTGTTAGATCATCGTGAGGCGAGTCTCGTCTTTGAGTACAGTATGTGTACAATATTGTACACGCTGGTTGTACAATGTCGTACACACTGTTTGTACAATATTGTACACCTTGGTTGTACAATGTTCTACACGCTGTTTGTACAATATTGTACACCTTGGTTGTACAATGTTCTACACGCTGTTTGTACAATATTGTACACCTTGGTTGTACAATGTTCTACACGCTGTTTGTACAATATTGTACACCTTGGTTGTACAATGTTCTACACGCTGTTTGTACAATATTGTACACCTTGGTTGTACAATGTTGTGCACGCTGGTTGTACAATATCGTACACATTGGTTGTACATTGTTGTACAATATGTATACAATGTTTTAGACGATGGTTGTACAACAAACACTTAGGTAAACTTGGCTTTACCATTTTAAATTTATGTACAACGCCCCTCCTTTTCCTTTAATTCTGTCTGTCCACACAGGCTAGCACGACACTGCTTTTAGAGTGTTGGAAGCTTCGAGGGTGTAGGAGAGAGGTGAGGTTGTGTAGGAGAGAGGTTGTGTAGGAGAGAGGTTGTGTAGGAGAGAGGCGAGGTTGTGTAGGAGAGAGGTTGTGTAGGAGAGAGGTTGTGTAGGAGAGAGGTTGTGTAGGAGAGAGGTGAGGTTGTGTAGGAGAGAGGTTGTGTAGGAGAGAGGCGAGGTTGTGTAGGAGAGAGGTTGTGTAGGAGAGAGGTGAGGTTGTGTAGGAGAGAGGCGAGGTTGTGTAGGAGAGAGGTTGTGTAGGAGAGAGGTTGTGTAGGAGAGAGGTTGTGTAGGAGAGAGGTGAGGTTGTGTAGGAGAGAGGCGAGGTTGTGTAGGAGAGAGGTTGTGTATGAGAGAGGTGAGGTTGTGTAGGAGAGAGGTTGTGTAGGAGAGAGGTTGTGTAGGAGAGAGGCGAGGTTGTGTAGGAGAGAGGTTGGGTATGAGAGAGGTTGTGTAGGAGAGAGGTTGTGTAGGAGAGAGGTTGTGTAGGAGAGAGGTTGTGTAGGAGAGAGGTTGTGTAGGAGAGAGGCGAGGTTGTGTAGCAGAGAGGCGAGGTTGTGTAGGAGAGAGGTTGTGTAGGAGAGAGGCGAGGTTGTGTAGGAGAGAGGTGAGGTTGTATAGGAGAGAGAGAGAGAGAGCCGAGGTTGTACGTGTAGGAAAATGAGATTAGCTGGAGAGCTGCGGATTAAAGGATGTGACAGGTAAAGACGATTAGCGTTAGAGTGAGGGACACAGAAAAGGGGAAATAATTAATGTGAAAAGGGAAATAAACGCGACAAGATGAATAAATAATTAGAAGACAAAGGAAGACAATATGCGACCATTTAAATAAAGGTTTGTTAGGCTAGAGGGGAGGGGATCTTGCTGTCTGTAGCCCGGGGGTGGGTGGGGGTTCACAGTTTTGGTGTGTAGCTTGTGTTGGTGCAGTGGATATGTAGGCGCTGGGTGAAGGTGTCATAATAAAGGTGTGTAGGTAGGTTTAGGTACTAGGGTAGGGGGGGGTCCATCAGATGTGTTGGGGAGTTGCAGGTATGTATTGTAACAGGGATATTATTTTTGCAGGCAACTTGTAGGCAGGTGTTTTGGCAGGGAATTTGCAGGTATGGATTGTTGCAGGGACATTATTTTGGCAGTTAACTTGTAGACAGGTGTTTTGGCAGGCAAGTTGCAGGTATGTACTGTCGCAGGGTATTATGACAGGGAAGCGGCAGGCTGTTGTCTACAGAAGACAATGCCGACCTGAAAACGCTGACAGTCTACTGGGATGAGTTATGTGACAGATGAACGTAAACACGTGACACAGCCTGCTAATCACGTGACAGTTTCTCCACCACAGTAAACAACATTTAACTACATTTAACGCGTCCAAACTTTTGTTCATACACTATTAAAGCTGGCATTCAACATTCAACTCCCCAAAAAACTAATTTAGCCAAATGTAAATGCATCTACTTATACACGATCTGGTGTAGAGAAAAAAGACTGTGTTGTATAGAAACCAACTTAAATACTACTCTGTTCTACCGTGTGTAGATTAACGAACACTGTCTTGTATAGAAACCATCTCACAAACTACTCTGTTCTACCGTGTGTAGATTAACGACCACTGTCTTGTATAGAAACCATCTCACATACTACTCTACTCGTTACGGCCGTGCCTATTGCTTTCACTATGTCAATCAATAATTTAAAAATTGAACTGTTTTATGTATATCGCGCATGAGACAGTACCAATTAGGGCTGCACGATCAACCAGCCAGCTATACGAGAATGTGTTACACGGGTAAACACGAGAGTACACGCGCGACTTGTTCCACGTGACCCCTCTGTCTCACGTGACCTCTTTGTCCCTTGTGACTCCTCTGTCCAGTGATCCCACTGTCCTACTTGACCCCTCTGTGTGACCCACCTGTCCCACATGACCCCCCTGTCCCACGTGACCCCTCTGTCCCGTGACCCCCCGAAAAGAAAATTTTTTACCGCACCCCCGAACGAAATGAAACTTATATAATTTATATAGAAAATATATACTTTTATAAGTGTCAGCCCCCCCCCCCCCCCCCGAAGATTTCAAGTGCTCCCCCCCGGAGAAAAAAGTCTGGAAGAAACACTGGTCTCACGTGACCCCTCTGTTTCACGTGACCCCTCTGTCCCACGTGACCCCTCTGTCACCCCATCTAGGCCTCTGACAGGTGGAAATGGCGGCAGTTAAAATCTGAACACAGACGACACCGCATGTTTTAGCGCCTGCAGCTAAATTCTCTTTTCTCTTTAGCACGCAGCTATGTTCATTACATTGGTTTTAGCACTTATTATAGCGTCTATGTATTACATAATGTGTGTATATTTATTCACCTCCTTAAAAATTATTATTTAAATAAAATACCACCCTATTGTAAAACATATTATGTACATAATCCACGAACAAAAAGATACCCCCCACACACACCCCATATCAACACGTCTCTTTCTGTGTCCCCCACCACATCACCCCACCCTCTATCCTCTCCATTACTGTTCATCATTACCTGTTTCCGTCATTTTAATCCCTTCTATAATTAATTTAATAAAAAAATATTTCACGTATTATTTGTCCAACATTTGTACTGATCTTATTTTTCCGCGTGACATTTTGTGTACTTAGTTTATAATCAGGGATGTGTGTACTAGGTGTACAATAGGTAGGTGTACAACCTGGGATGTGTGTACTAGGTGTACAATAGGTAGATGTACAGTCTGGGATGTGTGTACTAGGTGTACAATAGGTAGGTGTACGCCCTGGGATGTGTGTACTAGGTATACAATAGGTAGGTGTACGCCCTGGGATGTGTGTACTAGGTGTGCAATAGGTAGGTGTACACCCTGGGATGTGTGTACTAGGTTTACACCAATAGATGTCCTAATGGCAGGCACATCAAAGTGCTAGGGGGTGAGGCGTCAAAATGTTTGTTTTTATTACAACATGTATGTTGTAAAACTTATGTTTAAGGTTTTTGTTTGAAAAAATACTCTCTCAAGATCATCAAAGTATCCAATGCTTTCACCGTGGCAAGGTGAGATCATTCACACAAAAGTTGAGGCTATAGAAATACCTACTGAAGGCGTTCTTAAACATTGTACCGGGGCGCACAATCAGCTAATGTGTGAACAGTTTTCAAAATATGGGTAGAAATGTTATACAAAGTTGAAAAATATGGGTATAAATGTTATTCAAAGTTGAAAACAAAACGATGAAGTATTTATTCAGTCATGAAAAATAATTATGTACTTTTCAGTTGTAGAAGTTCCTATACACATTACGAAAAAAAATTAATTAAAACGATCTGTTGCATTATTATTTAATACACATTTGCGAATAAATTTAACATTACAAACTTCAAATTTTCCAATTTGTACCGTTTTTAAACCATCTTTTTTACCTTTTAGCCGAGAATTCCAAGTGGTCTTCCGGTAAAGCTATTTATAGCAATTGATGGATAACCGGTGACCGACTCTGAAAACCGATTATTCGGTGGATTCGATTCTCTAGAAGAAAATTGCCTCTTTAGTTTTAACCAACTTTACCACGCATAGAGATTTTTAAAAAATGCACTTTGTTCCATAACTGAACATCAGGTGCGGATTATGTTTTATTTATAATTTCACAGAAAGCCTATACATGGTATCAGTTTTTATCCAATTTCTGTTAGCATCCCATTATCGAGTATTCACGTTTCGTTTTTTTTTCGATGCAATGTGGGTCAAGCAGAAATGAAATTGAAAAGTGACCTGGCCGTTGGATCGAGGAAGTATCGGGTATCGGGTATCGAACCAGACGGAGCGGACACACCCGGGTCAGGGTGAGTCAAATTACAGACAAGAGCTCCTCCCTCTCAAGGCCCTCGCGTCTTCTGGTAATTTGATAACAGAGGTGTCCCAGCCCTCGGGGACGATACTGTTGCTATGGACGGCTACTGTTGCTATGGACGCCAGTTGCAAAGATTTTTTTTGTGTCGTTGAAGAAGTGTCGTAGAGCATGCATGGAGGTGAGGGTTTTTTTTTTTAGGTAGGGAGGGAGGAGAGAGGGATAGAACATGACAAAGATGTGTCAAGGAGGACTTAGTGGATTGGGAGGGGGTGGGGTGTGTGTGACGAATGTGGGTGGGGGGTGGGTGGGGACCGATTGATATGCTGGGAGAATAAGATGCGAGGGTGGACGAGGGCGACGTTATCGATTGGGTGTTTTATCCATTAGAGAGGAAAGCTGGGGGGTGGGGGGGGGGGAGATGAGGGAGGGCAGTATGAGAGGAGTTGGCGAGCAATAAATAAACTGAACAAGCAAGCTAACAAGTCAACACATAGACAGCAACATAAGTAGCTCAGTAGCAAGAGATGGACAAATGTACGACACATGCAATCGTCAGTAAATGACGTCATGCACATGGGCGGGGGGGGGATGGGGTGGTTTTTATCATTTGTAGAAACCTGTTTCCGGAAGCAAGGAAAGGGCTTAAGGATATGACGTAGCAGCTCTTCTAAAAATACACAAGAAAAACTTTTCGCTATTATTGTGATTAATTTAAAGTGTGTGTATGTCTGTGTGTATGTCTGTGTGTATGTCTATGTGTATGCCTGTGTGTATGTCTGTGTGTATGTCTGTGTGTATGTCTGTGTGTATGTCTGTGTGTATGTCTGTATGTATGAGTGTGTATGCGTGAGGGAGGGAAACAGCTGTTTGGTGACTATATATGATAAAAGAAAAGTGTGTGTGTGTTTGTGGGGGGGGGGGGGCGGGGGGGGGGGGAAGAATTAATATTGGGTGACGTCGCATATTGACCAACAAAACAGCAAATCCCATTTTTGATTAACTCGCTAATTATAAAACAAAAAATCGGGAAAAAATATAACAAAACTACCTTTAAAATTACAGCCAACTTGAAATATGGCATTTATGGGCTGTTCCTACCGACCCTTTTAATTCCGTGAAATATCGACGACATTCTTCCCCAGTCTATGTGCCTTCGTGTTTTAAAGAAACTTTGTTTATTTGGTTCAAGCGGTGGTTACGTCAGTTCTAAAAATAGATGTCAACCCAGAACGAGTTCAGCTGAGCTTAGGTGTTCAGCTCTGGTCCGTCATATCTAGTGGGAAATACAGCGGATGTTGAAGTCTTTTCTTGACACATGTACAGTAGTAAAACTAAGTCTCCTCTTGTCATGTTTCTGTGTCGTCGGCGTATAAAGATAGTGTGGTCAGCTCTATGCCCAGCTGGCTTTACTTTTCCTAACGTGAGTCAGGTATCTATCAGAGCTGAGTGGACGCTACTTCCTAAGGACTGGAGCTTGGGATTCGAACTCGAGTCTTTTGTTTTGGTTAGTCGTGCACTCTACCATCCGACCATGCTGTCGTCTTGTGCGTGGGGTGAGTTCAGGCATATGACGTCACTGTGAAGGCTTTGCACTATCCGTATACTCACACTGTGTCAGTACCCTACACACACACACCACATTTAACACACAATCACATACACATTACATCCCGCACACTCACACACACCACATCCCACACACACACACACACCACATCCCCCACACACACACCACATCCCACACACACAGACACCACATAGCACACACACACAACATCCCCACACACAATCACACACATACACAACATCCCACACACATTCATACACAGACCACATACCAACACACAATCGATCACACACAATCATATACACACAACATCCGCACACACAACCACACACACACCTCATCCCCACACACAATCACACACACACCACATGTAATTTACTGATCACACACACACAGACCATACCCCACACCCCACACGATTACACACAAGCATACAAACAGCAGCTTCCTCCAAAACATCAACCGTAATCACAATGGCACACACACACAGCTAGATTATTACACAAACACACCGCGAGACTATCACACACACACACACACACACACACACACACAATTCTATTTACGCCTCGCCTCTTAAGGGCATGGGCGGGTGATGAGTACCAACTTCTTTATTTCCAAGTCTAAAGATGTAATACTTGGCTAATAGTTATAACTCAAAGAGTTAAGCATAAAAATATTTTTTAAAATTTTTTAAATCCTCCGTTGCCATGGTGACGGCGGCCATATTGGATTTTATTGACGATTTTTAAATGGAAATAACTCAAAAATGGTTTGTACAAATTTCATGAAAACTTAATATAATCTGCAGACACATGTGTTGAAGACTTCTTATTGATTACATTTTAAAAAAAGAGGATAGTTTTTTTTTTACTTTTTTTTTCGATACATCACTGTAAAAATGTCATTATTTCGTCCAATTTTTTCACTATTTAAACAATAAAAAAAAAATCTTTACAAAAATTCCAAAAGTGTTCAATACGTTTTATTTGAACATATATACAGAGTAACTGGAGCAAATTTAGTTCAGTTCTGATAATTATTAACAAAGTTATTTCAACAATTGTACAAAAAAACATCAAATTGAGAAAAACGCAAAAAACCAACAAAAAGTTGCAAAAAATGAAAATTTACAGCTGTATGTCACTAAAATCGACCACATTCATAGCCTGAAGTATGGTGCTGCTGAATATATTCCTTCTGAGCTTGTTCAGCTGTTAGTTTTCTTTTTTTCTGGCGCTCTTTGTTTTACCTAGAGCTGTAGAAAAGCTGTTGTCAACGCGTCTTTTTTGGCGTCCTTCATTGAGTCTTCGACTATGGTTTCCTTCTTTTGACAGCAATGCCATAACATGCCTGGGCCCAAAATTGAATTATGCTATCGCAGAAACAGCAGTATATTTTGCATGGTCTCATGTGTAAAGCCCAGTGGCGTAGCCAGGATCGTCTCAAGGGGGGGGGGGTTCCAATTTTTACCCGGGGACAAACTTTCCATTTGCACCCCCCCTCAAACTTTCGATTTGCCCCCCCCCTCAAACTTTCGATTATATATACCGAGGGGTCTATGGGGGGGGGGGGGTTATGACCCCCCCCCTACCCCCCCCCCCCCCCCCCTGCCTACGCCACTGCTAAAGCCAATTATGATAAGACGATGTCTTTGTTTATTGTGAATGGCCTTGTTTTGGATTCTTTTGCAGTTGTATACTTACGGTTTACAACATTTTTATTACTGCCACACCATGCTTGAAGCAAACCCTTTACACTGTTTTCATTAATAGTAGCCACTACATCACAGTGGGCGAGGAAATGTATTGATAACATCAAGAAGCAAATCACATTCGACAATAATTCTGCATGGCTGTGGTTTACAATTAGCACTACCAGTACTAGATGTAACAGTGCTTTCTTCTGTCTGTAAAAACTGTGTCTTACATTGTCGCAGTTTCTTAGTAAATGTGCATATTACATCTGCACCAGTGCTTGTCTGAATAGTGCTAGATTGAGTAGAGGTAGCTGCAATCAGTTGCATTCGGACGTGCCCTTGCTTTAGTAAATTAGTTAGATGTTTGTGTGTATCTATTTTTAGCGAGTGTTTTGTTCTACCCATTATCGAAAGAGAAACAAATTAAATCGTCTCACTGCTTATGATAATTCACACAAACTAATCTAAACTGTTAATAGTATATTTAATTGAAATAATTATAAGTTAAAATAATGTAAGTATTTCACAGAAGCTTAGAGATACAAAACTAGATCAAACTTAGCAACGCGCTGAAACTAAGGGAATGTTTACTTACGAAGCAAAACGACCAATCGCTAACTAGCTTCCGCCGTCGAACGCCAATGAAAAAATTGAGGTCAAAAATTTGCATACCGGAAAAACCCGACTGAATAAAATAAACAACTTTATGACGTAGAAAAATAATCACATTAAAATAAGTATTTTGATTGGTCCTTTAATTTTAGAACAAATAAAGAAAGGAGGTCACGGCCTTTCCATTGATATGAAACACATTAGGTTTCCGTGAAGCCTAATAGTACTTTTCTAGGTCGAAAAAATGGCTATTTTTACCAAAAAAATAACAAATGACCCTGTACACACTACTTTGAACCCGGTTTTTTATAAATAAATACTGTTTTTAGGGTCATAACAATGTCATTTTTAGATTCAACGATGGTTTTTCTGTATAGATCAAGTAAAAGTGGGAAATCGATGATTTAGTGGATTTATGACGAAAAGTACACCCGCCCATGTCCTTAAGTTTTCTAAACCTTCGATTTTTTTTCTTCGCCTTTCAAATCATGCATTTTTAACCGGGGCGTAGACGAGGGTTTTACATTGTTGCTGTCAGTTGTCGGAGTCAAGTTCTAGAAGTCAAGCTGAATCAGTCAAGTGGAACCAATCAAACTAACGCAGTCAAATGAATTCAGTCAACTTGGGAGAGTAAAGTTAAAATCATCAAGATATAGAAGTCAAGTTGGATTAAGTCAAGTGACAAAAGTCAGGCTGGATAAGTCAAGTTGAATCAGTCAAGTTGAATCAGCCAAGTTGAATCAGTCAAGTTGAATCAGTCAAGTTGAATCAGTCAAGTTGAATCAGTCAAGTTGAATCAGTCAAGTTGAATCAGTCAAGTTGAATCAGTCAAGTTGAATCAGTCAGGTTGATTGTCATGTAGACGGCTAGGTGGACGGTCAGGTTGACAAATATCAGTTAACTAGCTCTTTGTTTAAATCCGTCCAGTCTATTGGACGGCCTCGGGTTGGACGGCCTAGGGTTGGACGGCCTAGGGTTGGACGGCCTAGGGTTGGACGGCCTAGGGTTGGACGGCCGTTGCTTGTATTGATCGGGTGGACGGCCAACAAAGTAGACTTTAGTATGAAAGGGTCAGACTTTTCCCACATTTTTACGTGGGAAGTGACTCAGTCTTGTTACGTGTTGAGTGTTGATTAATTGTTGATTAATTGTTGATTAAATGTTGATTAATTGGTGATTAATGTCCCAATCGATGTGTTACGTCACAAACAACGGCTGTTGTTAATTTACTTCTGCAAATACAAAGTTCCACAATACAAGTACCGGGGTAACAGTTTACCTCTGAAGGTAATCACAGAGATACCTATGGCGGTTATAATAAAACGTAATAGTTTTTACTTAAGGCCTGTGTTTGTGTATTTGTGTGTGTGTGAGTGGGGGGGGGGGGGGGGGGGGGGGGGGGAGAGATGTGAAAATATTAAACCCTTATGAAATTAGTGTAAACCCTGAGACAGTGAGTGTGAACCCTGAGAAGGTGGTGTCTTCGTGATGAGACTCTGCCACATATCTGTTGTAACACTAGTAGAGCGGCAATTAGAAAAACCAAGAGTCTAAATTCATTAGACACACACAACAAACGGCAGATGTCCTACCAAAGGTCATCGTTAGAATACCAATCAGGAGGGGAGACAAGTGTGGGGAAATATGCGACATTACAATCAATGGACAGCCCCCCCACCCCCACTACCCTCCCATCTATTCACTATAAGCCCGTGCTCTGCCCCCCCCCCCCCCCTCCCCACCGGGTCAGGCTAGTTTATGTTTCTTTTGTGATTGATTTCGCTAATAGGATGAACGTGACGTCACGTCACGTGACCACCAATCTTTTCCCGTGATTCCTAAGCTGGTTATAACCGTGTGATGGACGGGTGCTCTGATCCTCTGCCCGGGAGGGCGGGGGCAGCAGGGTGGTGAGTGTCATTTGGGCGGGGCGCTAGGTTGGAAGCTTTTTATGACAATATTGTTTTTTCCATCATCTTCTCATTGTAGTTTATTGCCTGGGTTAGTTCGATTTTTTAAAACAGTATTCTCTTAGAGATCGATGAGTCAAATTGTGATTCCTAACACAATAAAAGACTAAGTTAAATTGGTGACTCCTTTAAAGGTAAACCTATTGATCGAATCGTGCTTTGTCACATTTCTATTACAAAAAAACAAAAAACCGGGAATGACCTCTAGTTGTTTGCTTTTGACAAACTGGCAGTAGATGAAGTAAAACTTCCGTTTACTGGAAAACGCTCAAAAGCTGGTATAGAACTACACATTTGGTATAATACTTGAAATACTATGACATTTCGACAGCCTAACGGATACGTATTCAAGCTATCGAGTTCACAGACAGACAGACAGACAGACAGACAGACAGACAGACAGACAGACAGACAGACAGACAGACAGACAGACAGACAGACAGACAGACAGACAGACAGACAGACAGACAGACAGACAGACAGACAGACAGACAGACAGACAGACAGACAGACAGACAGACAGACAGACAGACAGACAGACAGACAGACAGACAGACAGACAGACAGACAGACAGACAGACAGACAGACAGACAAGACAGACAGACAGACAGACAGACAGACAGACCAGACAGACAGACAGACAGACAGACAGACAGACAGACAGACAGACAGACAGACAGACAGACAGACAGACAGACAGACAGACAGACAGGACAGACAGACAGACAGGACAGACAGACAGACAGGCAGGCAGGCAGGCAGGCAGGCAGGCAGCAGGCAGGGCAGGCAGGCAGGCAGGCAGGCAGGCAGGCAGGCAGACAGACAGACAGACAGACAGACAGACAGACAGACAGAAACAGACAGACAGACAGACAGACAGACAGACAGACAGACAGACAGACAGACAGACAGACAGACAGACAGACAGACAGGACAGACAGAGACAGACAGACAGACAGACAGACAGACAGACAGGACAGACAGACAGACAGACAGACAGACAGACAGACAGACAGACAGACAGACAGACAGACAGACAGACAGACAGACAGACAGGACAGACAGACAGACAGACAGACAGACAGACAGACAGACAGACAGACAGACAGACAGACAGACCAGACAGACAGGAGACAGACAGACAGACAGGACAGACAGACAGAACAGACAGACAGACAGACAGACAGACAGACAGACAGACAGACAGACAGACAGACAGACAGACAGACAGACAGACAGACAGACAGACAGACAGACAGACAGACAGACAGACAGACAGGACAGACCAGACAGACAGACAGACAGACAGACAGACAGACAGACAGACAGACAGACAGACAGACAGACAGACAGACAGACAGACAGACAGACAGACAGACAGACAGACAGACTGACAGACAGACAGGACAGACAGACAGACAGACAGACAGACAGACAGACAGACAGACAGACAGACAGACAGACAGACAGACAGACACGGTCTAAATTTCAAAACAAAGTTTTTCCCGTTCCGGAATGATGTAAAATAACAAAATGTCTCAAAATCTACATCCTTTAAGTCCTCTATATTCCGTATTCGATAAAGTAGGAGGTGAAAAACGACGAAAACTGTCAAAAATTCATTTAATTTTTGTGCACGATTACAACTCCCTCTATACACTGTATACGAGAAAGTGAAAATGCGGTGTGACCTTATGCAACCTATGTAATTTAATGCTAAAACAGTAGGAAACGCTTCTAAAGATACACACACATATGAAATGGTGTTCTTCACATACATACATACAGAGGCATAGCGACCCTTCCCCGGCGCCCGGGGACAAACTTTTCGATTTGCACCCCCCCTCGAGATTTTGATTTGCACCCCCCCCTTCAAACTTTCGATTTGCACCCCCCCCCCCCTCGAGATTTTGATTTGCACCCCCCCTCAAACTTTCAATTTGCACCCCCCTCAACCTTTCAATTTATTTTTCCAACCCATTTTGGCGCCCCCTAACCTCGGCGCCCGGTGACATATGTCCCCCCCCCCGCCCCCCCCCCCCCCCTCGCTACGCTACTGCATACATACATGAAGTGACGACAATACAAGCATATTCTTGTACAAACATAAACAAATATGCACATAAGGAATAACGAGAGAAAAAAATTATCGTTTAAAATTATCGTTTCATCCTTAATCACAAGACAAACAGTAGTTATGTTTTTCGAAATGATTGGGGGGGGGGGGGGGGGGATACATCAGATGAAAGCTATTGGTCTAAACGTCCCCAATAATGCGTGTTAAAATTGAATAGATTTCTTCTGTCAAAGTTGGCAAACTATAACGAAATAAGCGACTGTTATTAGGATTAATTTATTTTTCAAGTTATTGAAGACGGTCATCGACCATGTTTTAGATTTTAGATAATGAAAACGTGAAACTGGGTTCAAATTTAAAGAAAAAAAATTAAAATAAATTCAATTTATTGCTCAGCGCCTCGGGTTAATTCACCCCTCCCCCCTCCCCCTCCCCCTGACAAAATGTGTGAAAAAAAATTCTTTACATTCCTCCCCAACCCCTTTTTCAGCTTCTAACGAAAGAACCCATTTGGAGCCAAGCAAGCTAAAACTATGGAGCCAGTGAGCTAAAACTATGGAGCCAAGCAAGCTAAAACTACGGAGCCAGTGAGCTAAAATTATGGAGCCAGTGAGCTAAAACTATGGAGCCAGTGAGCTAAAACTACGGAGCCAGTGAGCTAAAACTACGGAGCCAGTGAGCTAAAACTATGGAGCCAGTGAGCTAAAACTACGGAGCCAGTGAGCTAAAACTACGGAGCCAGTGAGCTAAAACTACGGAGCCATTGAGCTAAAACTATGGAGCCAGAGAGCTAAAACTACGGAGCCAGTGAGCTAAAACTATGGAGCCAGTGAGCTAAAACTATGGAGCCAGTGAGCTAAAACTACGGAGCCAGTGAGCTAAAACTACGGAGCCAGTGATGATTTGAAACAATGTGATGAGAATGTCCGTGCATATGTCCTAAACACTGACCCGCTAAGCTCAGGATTCTCTTGTCCCAGGGCACCCATCAATTATTTATAGAGCTCAAATCATCAGACTCACGGTCACGTGGTGATGGGATTCTAGCTAGACACACACAGACACACGGTCACGTGGTGATGGGATTCTAGCTAGACACACACAGACACACGGTCACGTGGTGATGGGATTCTGGGTAGATACACACAGACACACCGGAAACACACAAAAACACGCGTCGATTTTGTAGTTATATACACGAACGACACACATACACAGACACATGGGAGACACACAGACACACGGGACACACACAGACACACGGGACACACACAGACAAGTGAATAGCGTTTTGTAGTTTAGACACACCGACACACAAGCGGACGTGTTATAGAGGGACATGAAACGATATACATCGACACATATAATGGGTGATAGAGACACACAGACACTAGTCACGTGTTGTAGTTGGACACATACAATGGGTTATAGAGACACATACAGACATATGTAAGCGTTTGTAGAGACACATACAGACACATATAATGGGTTATAGAAACACATACAGACACATATAATGGGTTATAGAAACACACACAGACACATGTAAATGGTTGTAGAGACACACACAGACACATATACTGGGTTATAGAAACACACACAGACACATGTAAATGGTTGTAGAGACACACCGACACACATCCAGCGAGTTGTATTTGATTGGCGGAAGTGACGTCATTTTACATCCAAGAAAATTCAATTACTTCACGCTATGCACTGTGGGGGCAAATTTCTCACAAATATTTAAATGACACCCCACTAAGAATTGCAGTCACCCCAGAAACGCCCCCCCCCCCTCACACCGTTACGTCATAACTTCCGTCGTGGTGTGTGTGATCTCCTGATCAGCACCACCGCCACTGTCTTCCATTATTCAAGATGTCGCGCGCTGATAGCAAGTTTTGCCGGCGTCTAAACTTGCAGGTAATTATTGATGGGGTTTATCTGCCGATAGGGCGGGGTCTGACACCTGTGGAACCGTTGAATATTTGAGTGGAACACACGTCGTTTTCTATCAGACGACTTCACATGTTGGTGTTACAGATCTTAGTAACTTTACATGTTGGTGTTACAGATCTCAGTAACTTGACTATAGAGTATAAGGCAGTTTGAAACCCCTCTAGAGAATGGGGCAATTTTTAACATCACTAGAGACTCACTCAAGTGGGAGTAAATTGGGGAAGAGGAAGAGGGGAGGTAAAAAGAGGAAGAGGGGGAGGTAAAGGGTTTATTGTGAGAGGAAGAATGAGGCTGACATAAAAAAAGTAGCACCAATCGCATTCTGGATAAAACTTGGTCTGAACCAAATCTGGACAAAACTTGTTCTAGACCAAATCTGGACAAAACTTGGTCTGAACCAAATCTGGACAAAACTTGGTCTGAATCAAATCTGGACAAAACTTGGCCTGAACCAAATCTGGACAAAATTTGGTCTGAACCAAATCTGGACAAAACTTGTTCTAGACCAAATCTGGACAAAACTTGGTCTGAACCAAATCTGGACAAAACTTGTTCTAGACCAAATCTGGACAAAACTTGGTCTGAACCAAATCTGGACAAAAACTTGGTCAAGCCTAATTTGGATAAAACGCCCAGGCCAGTGAATGTAGACAATGAGTCAATAGTCAAAACCGTTGAATGGATTTAACAAGTAACCGTTTGACGCACATCAACACTATAAACAGATGTTGAGTGCTAAGTCATCATTGATGTTTATCAGGACACGCCCACCTATGGGTACTACGTCACAAAGATCTCTGACACGACATACTTACATGCAAGAGATTTTCCATACACATAACACAACATAAACTTGTCAAGACATTCGTACTTAAACAGTGACATAGACTAAAATACGAGCATATACCTCACATTATATGGTCTAATATAGAATCTTACATTAAGTGACTTTGAAGCAAAAACATACCACTTTACTTACATACTATGATCTAATTTAGAACCTTAACTTACGGAAATTAAAACACCAGCCTTCAATTGTACTTGCATTATATTGTCTTATTTTAAACTTACACCTACTTACATGTAGGCCTACTTACACCATATGTTCTAATTTAAAACAATACGCTTACCGATCTCAAGAGAAAAAGAAACAACAGCTACAGATATCAATTGTTCCAATTTAAACGCTTACACTTACATAAATCAAAACACAAAACATCTCTACTTACAGCTTATAGTTCAATCCTTCTTGAAAATAATATTCCTCTAAGTCCGGATCTCTAGGGAAGTATCCGCCAACAGTTCAATCTGATCTTTAGAGATCTATCACTAGCACCAACAGTTCAATCTGATCTTTAGAGATCTATCACTAGCACCAACAGTTCGATACCAGTAACACACTGGCGTCGTACAATTTTAGGAGACCTAAAAACGATTGAGCACTTGGTGAAGAAACTCTCAGCGAGTGTGTTGTGGGTAGCTGTTGGTTACAGCTAAACTAGTGAGTTGGGTAGACGTGTGCGTTAGTTAGAGCACAGCTAGTGAGTTGTATGGACGTGTGTTAGTTACAACACGGCTAGTTGTATGGACGTGTGTTAGTTACAACACGGCTAGTTGGATGGACGTGTGTGTTGGCCGCCTAGAGCCGATGTGTCACGGGGACAGACAGAAAAACAATCACGTTGGTTTCAGCGCCACGAGAGCAGACGATACTCACAGAAGGCCAGCATGTCTGGCCGGTGCCGTGTCGCGGTCCTTGCCTCCATTGACGCTAATCAATAGGGCCGCGCGTCTGTTGTGTTGGGGGGGGGGGGGGGGGGGAATGATCGCGGGGTCAAGGGGGAAGGGGGGGGGGGGGCGGTTCAATCAAAGACTTGTTGAAAGGGTCACGAGGAAAAGAGGAGCTGATTTATCGAGAGATGGTGATGGGTGCTTTATTTAAGGACATATGGAGATGGTGATGGGTGCTTTGTTTAAGGACATATGGAGATGGTGATGGGTGCTTTATTTAAGGACATATGAAGATGGTGATGGGTGCTTTGTTTAAGGACATATGGAGATGGTGATGGGTGCTTTATTTAAGGACATATGAAGATGGTGATGGGTGCTTTGTTTAAGGACATATGGAGATGGTGATGGGTGCTTTGTTTAGGGACACATGGAGATGGTGATGGGTGCTTTGTTTCTGGACATATGAAGATGGTGATGGGTGCTTTGTTTAGACAAAAAGCAAAAGCACACAATGAACTAACAGGAACACAATATGACCGAGATCTAAAGATTTAACTCTTCACACAAAACACCACATTTAGGCATGCCAATCAGAAACAAAATGCATACATTAAGTTTAAAATAAGGGTAGGTGAAACAGAGTTGGACTAAAATAAGTGCCATACTGAGTTTCATAGACATCAGGAAGACTAGGATTTGAACCCTCGACAATTTGAAACACCAGCAGTACAGACTAACCTACAGGCATCATATGTTTAACCTGCTAAAGATGCCTTGAAGATTTTGACATTTCAGTTCTAGAAGCGCGCCTGGTCGAAATGATGTCCTTATTTGACTCGAGCGCTAATTAAGCCAAATTAATTAACTAAAAATAACCGCACACGGAAAAATAAACTAGCATAGAAGCGGAGTATGGCCACAGCCCACATCAGATTAATCAAAGTTATGACCGCAAGATCGGCTCCTGACGATTTGGGTCATGACCCCTGTTTAGGGATCTGACCCCTGTTTTATTGCTGTTAATTGGAGAGTGGGGGTGGCTGTTGTGAATTTGATTTGACGGGTCTCACGAGGTCTGATAATTTATTGTCCTGACCCAGCACGGGTCATGACCCATCTGTTGAGTAGCTGGATGCGGGTTCCGTTAGAGACGCCTAACCAGAACAGCCTTGACCTTTCTAAAGGAAGAAGTAATTTAACGCCAAACTTGGAAAAATAATTTTAAAAATATGAAAAACGCCAGTAATAAAGGCAATGAGATCGTTCAATATTGCATTGAACTTTTTTTATCTTTCAGAAATGGAACATCAAAATCTGCTCCCCAGAAGGAAGTCTAAAAATAGCCTGACCGCAAGCGGGTCACGTCAGGATCGGATAACTCAGTCATGAAAAATGCAGAAGTTGTCGGATGTGTCCTGGTTGTGATTTCACTCACACGCGGGCGGGCGTGCGGTCAGCGCTTATCTAGCTGTCCAATAGACACGTGACCTCAGCGCGAGCTAGTGGTGGATCAGTACCAGCTTGTTGAAATACCGAGGGGAGACCTCGGTATAGAGGGGGAGGGGGGGCAGCCCCGAGGGTACTGTGTCAGATGATGGGAGGGGGGGGCAGCCCCGAGAGTACTGCGTCATATGATGGGAGGGGGGGGCAGCCCCGAGAGTACTGCGTCAGATGATGGGAGGGGGTGAGCCCCGAGAGTACTGCGTCATATGATGGGAGGGGGGGGGGGCAGCCCCGAGGGTACTGCGTCAGATGATGGGAGGGGGGGGCAGCCCCGAGAGTACTGCGTCATATGATGGGAGGGGGGGGGCAGCCCCGAGAGTACTGCGTCATATGATGGGAGGGGGGGGGCAGCCCCGAGGGTACTGCGTCAGATGATGGGAGGGGGGGGCAGCCCCGAGAGTACTGCGTCATATGATGGGAGGGGGGGGGCAGCCCCGAGGGTACTGCGTCAGATGATGGGAGGGGGGGGGCAGCCCCGAGAGTACTGCGTCATATGATGGGAGGGGGGGGGCAGCCCCGAGGGTACTGCGTCAGATGATGGGAGGGGGTGAGCCCCGAGAGTACTGCGTCATATGATGGGAGGGGGGGGCAGCCCCGAGAGTACTGCGTCAGATGATGGGAGGGGGGGGGGCACCCCGAGGGTACTGCGTCATATGATGGGAGGGGGGGGCAGCCCCGAGGGTACTGCGTCAGATGATGGGAGGGGGGGGGGCACCCCGAGGGTACTGCGTCAGATGATGGGAGGGGGGGGGGGCAGCCCCGAGGGTACTGCGTCAGATGATGGGAGGGGGGGGGGCAGCCCCAAGAGATACTGCGTCAGATGATGTGACAACATGGGCTATGAGCTGGACCGGTTTGGTGATGTTGACAGCGCCGCTTAGGTGCTATTAGCTGCACGGTTTGGTGTTATAAGCTATAACAAAAAGCTTGTTGATTTCTTTCTGTTTTGCTGTTAACTGACATATTCATATTTCACCATTATCTTGTACAACGCCATTTGACCGGTCAAAAACTAAAAGCATCAAATACCAAATATGTTTGCAAGTTTTCAATCAAGTGTATAGACACTTGGACATGTACCTCTAACCCCTCCCCCCTTCATCCACAATTTCACATGTGACATAGATGAAAGAAACCCACACAAACATGCTAACACCTTTACCGTCTGCTGACTAAATGACACGAGACCCCTGTCGTAGTCTAGCAGAAGAGATGCACCAACTTTCACGTCTGCCAAAAAAAAAAAATTATTAAGAAAATCTTTTGATTATTTTGTCACGCACTCTTTCTTACGTTTACACAAACTCATCACTAGAGGGCGGGCTGACCACGGTATCTCATCTCAAGGTCAAAAGGTCACGGTGGACAATTCCTTCCCTGAAACAACACTAACGAATCCATCGCGTGCCAAAAATGTCATGTGACACGTTGTAAAATGTCATTTTACAAACATAAAAGTTTAATTAAAAGCGTCAATCATTTTATAAAAATAATAAATTAATTACTCAAGACCATCATTAACTCCATTCCGGAATCATCGATTTTCCATAAATACCATCACAGTTTGATCAATAACATCAGTTATTTTATAGTTTGTCATTCCAAAGGTCAGCGACTAATTAGGGTATTCCGGTTAGGGCTAAGGTAACGTTAGAGACGAATCGACAGGCTGGGCAAGGAGCAATAATTATCTGCCCTTAGAAGTATCGAACTGAGATTTCTGGGGCCTAGTCGATTATTTCTAAAGACGCATCAAGGTCAAGGCTACGTATAATCGAATTGAGGCTTCGTTCTTCCATAGACTTCAGTCCACTTTTTGGTCTCTAGAAAAGTTTACTGCTGAAGTAAGTCCATGTTTTGGTTTCTAGAAAAGTTTACCGCTGAAGTAAGTCCATGTTTTGGTCTCTAGAAAAGTTTACTGCTGAAGTAAGTCCATGTTTTGGTCTCTAGAAAAGTTTACTGCTGAAGTAAGTCCATGTTTTGGTCTCTAGAAAAGTTTACTGCTGAAGTAAGTCAATGTTTTGGTCTCTAGAAAAGTTTACTGCTGAAGTAAGTCAATGTTTTGGTCTCTAGAAAAGTTTACTGCTGAAGTAAGTCCATGTTTTGGTCTCTAGAAAAGTTTACCGCTGAAGTAAGTCCATGTTTTGGTCTCTAGAAAAGTTTACCGCTGAAGTAAGTCCATATTTTGGTCTCTAGAAAAGTTTAATGCTGAAGGAAGTCCATGTTTTAGTATTTTATCAAAGTAATACTCAGCATTCTGCTAACTTCTTAAACTCAACTTTCTGCGAAGTATAAAACGCTTCTTATATTTTATTGAATACAATCATTCATCGTTTGAGCACTGTATTCTATTCGAGTCTAGTGTTAGATCATTTCAAGTAACATTTGTTTAAAAGCAAAAAAAAACGTTTTAATAACAAGCTTTTATGTAATATTAAGAAATAAAAAGAAAATAGGTGATTTTCCTAAAAACTAAAATTATTAAAAGGAAATAGATGATTTTCCTAAAAACTAAAATTATTATAAAGAAAATTTTAATTATTAAAAAAAATATAAAAGGAGCATTCAATTAGGTCACATTTTATGTCAGATTGCAATGTCATCGCGTGTTGATCCACGTGTCATATTTCAGAGAATTCGGTTGGTTAGAAGTGGTCGAAATTTTGCTCGACAGTTTCGATCCATATCGACAGAAAAAAAAGCCTTACAGACAGAAGAAACAAGTTAAATAAAAACTTGAAAAATAAAGGTAATGAAAAAACTGATCGATTTTAATACAGCGTTGTCGTATTTCGAAATGGGATATTTTTTTAATTTTAACAAACGAATGCGCTCTATAGCTCACCAAAATTACAGGCATTAAAATACTAACCAATAAACCAGTACACGGAACTTGAGATTATTGGAAATTCGAAAATAACTTGGTTAATCCATATAACATAGGAAAAAACCCAAATATTAATAGAAAATCGACGAAAATAGCTTAAAATACCTGAGTATTTTACGGAATACTGAAGAAAATAGTTCAGAAAGTTAGAAAATCTGATTAATGCTTGGGAAGCTTACAAATACAGATTAGAAAACCGAATATTGGACGAAATAACGACGCATATAGCTAAGAAAACCCGAATATAAGAAACCAACGAATATAGCTAAGAAAACCCAAATATAAGAAACTGACGAATATAGCCTAGAAACCCGAATATTGAAAGAAAAGCCTAAGAATAAATCTTAGTAAACCCGAATAAACCAATAGGAACCCCTTATACGTCTGAAAAAACCTAAATTAATCTTGGAAAACCCGATGACTCTAAAGAGATTGCGAGGAATTAACGAGTGAATCAAGGCACTCCGAATGAGAGCAGTCACCAGAGTATAATTTCATTGGTGCGGCGCGGCTAGACGGACAGGATACACCGCCAGGCGAGGTAATCGGACGTTGGAGGTAGAGAACTCTGTATTAATTGTCTCCCTTTGTGGAAAAATTAACCAGCCAGGCTAATCCAATTACGTCAGTAATCAGTGACGTCACTGTCTGCTGAGATATTTTTTTAGTTTAGACACGGGATTTGTTTGACCAATTAAACATCTGTCATTTCGTTGGACAATTTAAAGTCTGTCATTTTGTTCTATAAATTAAAGTCTGTCATTTTGTGCTATAAATTAAAGTCTGTCATTTTGCTCGATTAATTAAAGTCTGTTTTTTTGTTGGATAAATTAAAGTCTGTCATTTTCTTGGATAATTTTAAGTCCTTCATTTCGTATATCCTCCTATAAAACAGCCTCCCATAAACCTCCCATAAACCTCCCATAAACCTCCCATAAACCTCCCATACACCTCCCATACACCTCCCATAAACCTCCCATAAACTCCCATAAACCTCCCATAAACCTACTATGAACCTCACATAAACCTCCCATAAACCTCCCATAAACCTCCCATAAACTCCCATAAACCTCCCATAAACCTACTATGAACCTCACATAAACCTCCCATAAACCTCCCATAAACCTCCCATAAACCTCTCATAAACCTCCTATAAACCTCCCATAAACCTCCTATAAACCTCTCATAAACCGCCACTAACGTTTACTCTCATGATACCTTTAACCAGACGTATCCTCCCAGCCTCTCTCCACATCTCTAACGCAACAGTTTCTCTCCCACCCCCCTCCGTCTTCCTATTCCACCACGCCTTGCTCCACAGAACAAAACAGCCCCCCCTCCCTCTCCCCCCCCCCCCTCTCGCCTCTAACCCAAGACTTAGGCCGATTAGGAGATCAATACTTCGGCAGTCCTCTACAGGACCCAGAAAAAAGGTCGCGAAGTTGTGTGATTATAGGGAGAGTAAACTGGGATGTGTGATTATAGGGAGAGTAAAAACTGGGATGTGTGATTATAGGGAAAGTAAAACTGGGATGTGTGATTATAGGGAGAGTAAAAACTGGGATGTGTGATTTAGGGAGAGTAAAACTGGGATGTGTGATTATAGGAAGAGTAAAAACTGGGATGTGTGATTATAAAGAAAAGACTAGGATTATGTGCGATTATAAGGAAAAACTAGGGTGATGTATGCATATAAAGAGAGTAAAAACTAGGATGATGTGTGATTATAAGAAAAAAATAGGAAGTTGTGTGATTTTATGGAGATTAAAACTTAGAAGAAGTGTGATAATGAGGAAAATAAAACTGGTAAAAAATTGGAATGATTGTACGGATAGAGAAAACTTGGAAGATGTGTGATCTATATATATAAAGCAAAGTGGTCAGGTGCCCGATAGGGCACTTCCCGGCGCCGCAGGCGCGTCAAATTTGGCACGATGGTGCCTTGGGGCGATAGAACACGAGGGCCGGTGACGGTTGGCCGAAAAGTCTACGGGGAAGGGGTCAAAACTGACCTCGACTGACCGGCGCCTTATATGGGCTATATTACGAAAAAAAATTTCCTCCGACGACCCCCCTTGAAATTTTGTGAGGTGGTAGGAGAACGCCTTGGGATGTCCCAAAAAACTCGCCATGTCCGGGAAAATTCGTTAAATGGGTCAAAACTGACCAGTCGTATTTCCCTATATAATCTTTGTATTTTATGGGAAAAACAGAGGGTGATTTCGAAACGGATTTTAGGGCACTTACCGTCTTTACATCTGGCTAAGTTTTTGCATGCTCTAAGGTAAATGGCTTGACCTTTAGGGAAAACTGTCGGTTTCACTCAAAGCTCTCGACGAGGGCTAAAAAGTGACCGCGAGTTAAATTTTCTTTATATGAGCTCTATTACGAAAAAAATTTTCCTCCGACGACCTCCCTTGAAATTTTGTGAGGTGGTAGGAGAACGCCTTGGGGTGTCCCAAAAAACTCGCCATGTCCGGGAAAATTCGTTAAATGGGTCAAAACTGACCAGTCGTATTTCCCTATATAATCTTTGTATTTTATGGGAAAAACAGAGGGTGATTTCGAAACGGATTTTAGGGCACTTACCCTCTTTACATCTGGCTAATTTTTTGCATGCTCTAAGGTAAATGGCTTGACCCTTAGGGAAAACTATCGGTTTCACTCAAAGCCCTCGACGAGGGCTAAAAAGTGACCGCGAGTGAAATTCTCTTTATATGAGCTCTATTACGAAAAAAAATTTCCTCCGACGACCCCCCTTGAAATTTTGTGTGGTGGTAGGAGAACGCCTTGGGGTGTCCCAAAAAACTCGCCATGTCCGGGAAAATTCGTTAAATGGGTCAAAACTGACCAGTCGTATTTCCCTATATAATCTTTGTATTTTACGGGAAAAACAGAGGGTGATTTCGAAACGGATTTTAGGGCACTTACCGTCTTTACATCTGGCTAATTTTTTGCATGCTCTAAGGTAAATGGCTTGACCTTTAGGGAAAACTGTCGGTTTCACTCAAAGCCCTCGACGAGGGCTAAAAAGTGACCGCGAGTGAAATTCTCTTTATATGAGCTCTATTACGAAAAAAAATTTCCTCCGACGACCCCTCCTTGAAATTTTGTGTGGTGGTAGGAGAACGCCTTGGGGTGTCCCAAAAAACTCGCCATGTCTGGGAAAATTCGTTAAAAGGGTCAAAACTGACCAGTCGTATTTCCCTATATAATCTTTGTATTTTATGGGAAAAAAAGAGGGTGATTTCGAAACGGATTTTATGACACTTACCGTCTTTACATCTGGCTAAGTTTTTGCATGCTCTAAGGTAAATGGCTTGACCTTTAGGGAAAACTGTCGGTTTCACTCAAAGCCCTCGACTAGGGCTAAAAAGTGACCGCGAGTGAAATTTTCTTTATATGAGCTCTATTACGAAAAAAAATTTCCTCCGACGACCCCCCTTGAAATTTTGTGAGGTGGTAGGAGAACGCCTTGGGGTGTCCCAAAAAACTCGCCATGTCCGGAAAATTCGTTAAAAGGGTCAAAACTGACCAGTCGTATTTCTCTATATAATCTTTGTATTTTATGGGAAAAACAGAGGGTGATTTCGAAACGGATTTTAGGGCACTTACCGTCTTTACATCTGGCTAAGTTTTTGCATGCTCTAAGGTAAATGGCTTGACCTTTAGGGAAAACTGTCGGTTTCACTCAAAGCCCTCGACGAGGGCTAAAAAGTGACCGCGAGTGAAATTCTCTTTATATGAGCTCTATTACGAAAAAAAATTTCCTCCGACGACCCCCCTTGAAATTTTGTGAGGTGGTAGGAGAACGCCTTGGGGTGTCACAAAAAACTCGCCATGTCCGGGAAAATTCGTTAAATGGGTCAAAACTGACCAGTCGTATTTCCCTATATTATCTTTGTATTTTATGGAAAAAACAGAGGGTAATTTGAAAACGGATTTTAGGACACTTACCCTCTTTACATCTGACTAATGTTTTGTATACACCTCAAAAGCTGACTACGCCGTATGGAAAACTGTTGGTCAGACTTATAGCCCTCTTAGAGGGCTAAAAATGACCGCGAGTGAAATTCTCATTATACAAGATTTGGTCATTTGGTCTTTGAACAGGGGAGGTAACTTTTTAATGTAATAATTTTTAAATATTGTGTATACTCTTTTTAAGAAAAAAACAAAAATCATAAAGTATAGCATTGTTTTAAATAAATATTTTGTTACGAATTAAGTTTTGCATTGAACTGTAATTGTATAAATTAATTGCGAAAGTTATTTATTATAATATTTGATTGATAATATTAAGAAAACCCTTGCAGTTCTAATAACCGTACAAGTAATAAGTTTGCGAATATTCCATCGATTATTTAAGTGACATTAAAATACTCCACTGTAAAAATTTAGACCCTAAGCATTTAAGATAGCAGCCAATCACCTATTAATTAATCATTCAATTCCCCAACTTTTTTGAAAACCTAAGCGAAGCTAGGCAGTATGCCTAGTTATTTATAAAGAGAGGAAAAAATGGTAGAAAATTGTCATTTACCGTCAAAATCAAGGCCAAAACATTAGCCATCACAAGGCGCATCTTGTCTAATCTGACAGGCTGGTGTCAGGTCGATCTCCGTGTGTCACTGACATTGTCAGGTAGATCTGCTTGTGTCATGACGCTGTCATGTACATCTTATTTTGTCAATTGACATATATATTTGCTTATGTCACTGACATTGCGTATATCTCATTGTGTCAGCCACATATACAGGTAGATGTGTTCGTATGACTGATATTGCCTGACAAAAAATTGATCTAGACCAGGGGTCTCCAAACTTTTCAGTCCGAGGGCCGCATTGACTATCAAATTTCAGTTCGGGGGCCAGTTTCTTCTAGGCATGTCTTTGATTATTCTGGGCAAAGTTCCTCAGCCATCACCAACAAACGGTTTTTCCGTGGACAAAAAGATCTCCGAGGGCCGGATGAGAGGACATCGCGGGATCGCGGGCCGCATCCGGCCCGCGGGCCGTAGTTTGGAGACCCCTGATCTAGACCAATTTTTTTACCAACGTTTTCCCAGTTGATAGCCCTTTTTGAAAGTAATTTTTGAACTCCCTTGTGTTGGGAATCACAATGGCAGCTCTAGTCGACATCTGATATTTTAAAGTGTAGGAACTGTCAGAACACAGACGCGATATTCAGTTGTACGTTTTCTTTATGACACATTTTAGAATACACTTTTTTTAAACAGTCACATTAGTTTAGTAAAAGATTCGCTTGCGACCTAGGAACCGTGTGTGCCGACACCTTACACAGGAACCGTGTTTGGTGATATAATGGGACCCAGGAATTGTGTTTGGTGATACTTGATATAAGGGACACGAACCGTGTTTGGTGATATAATGTGACCGGGAACCGTGTTTGGTGATACTTGATATAAGGGACACGAACCGTGTTTGGTGATATAATGTGACCCAGCAACCGTGTTTTGTGATACAATGTGACCGGGAACCGTGTTTGGTGACCTCTGACCCAGGTACCGTGTTTGGTGATACTTGATATAATGTGACCCAGGAACCGTGTTTGGTGATATAATGTGACCCAGGAACCGTGTTTGGTGATATAATGTGACCGGGAACCGTGTTTGGTGATATAATGTGACCCAGGTACCGTGTTTGGTGATACTTGATATAAAGTGACCCAAGAACCGTGTTTGGTGATATAATGTGACCCAGGAACCGTGTTTGGTGACCTCTGATATAATGTGACCCAGGACCCGTGTTTGGTGACCCCTGACCCAGGACCCGTGTTTGGTGACCCCTGACCCAGGACCCGTGTTTGGTGACCCCTGACCCAGGAAAGGTTCTTAACTGTCACGTGACAAAACGTTCAAACTCCAGTTCGTCACGTCACCAAACGTTACACGTCCACAGTGTCACTTCACCAAACGTTACACGTCCACAGTGTCACGTCACCAAACGTTACACGTCAACAGTGTCACGTCACGTCACCAAACGTTACACGTCCACACTGTCACGTCACGTCACCAAACGGTACATGTCCACACTGTCACGTCACGTCACCAAACGTTACACGTCCACACTGTCACGTCACGTCACCAAACGTTACATGTCAACAGTGTCACGTCACGTCCCCAAACGTTACATGTCAACAGTGTCACGTCACGTCACCAAACATTATATGTCAACAGTGTCACGTCACGTCACCAAACGTTACACGTCCACAGTGTCACGTCAACAAACGTTACACGTCCACAGTGTCACGTCACGTCACCAAACGTTACACGTCCACAGTGTCACGTCACGTGATGAAGCGGATAATCCCCCTTTATTTACACTGACCGAGCAATCAGGAAAATCATATTTGTATTTTTAATATGAGCATCTCTACATGTCTCAAGGCAGTGTTTCTTCCAGACTTTTTTCCGGGGGGGGGGGGGGGGGAAGCACTCAATATTTTCGGGGGGGGGGGGGCAGTCAATATTTTCCGGGGGGGGGGAGGGGCGGACACTGGTAAATTTATGTTTTCTATATAAATTCCATGTCGTTCGGGGCGACTCTCCTCCCCCGAAGTGATGCCTGTAAGAATTTCTGTCTGAAGGGCTGGTTTAATGGGACAAGAACCATAACTCCGCCGTTTGAATATGTAACATTCTAATTACAAGAACCATAACTCCACTGTTTATAGCTGTAATATTCTAATTACAAGAACCATAACTCCACCGTTTATAGCTGCAATATTCTAGTTACAAGAACCATAACTCCACCGTTTATAGCTGCAATATTCTAGTTACAAGTACCATAACTCCACTGTTTATAGCTGTAATATTCTAATTACAAGAACCATAACTCCACCGTTTATAGCTGTAATATTCTAGTTACAAGAACCATAACTCCACCGTTTATAGCTGTAATATTCTAGTTACAAGTACCATAACTCCATCGTTTATAGCTGCAATATTCTAGTTGCATGTTGCAAGAAACAGCTCAAGCTGTATGTGGTTAATCATCATCTAGTACCTGAGGGAGACAACTCAATTTTTACTTTTTACTTTTCCATTTTATTCAACGTTAATGACTAGCAGTAAAAAAATATCTGAATTAAAATAAAAAATTCGAATATTTTTTTTAACTAAGGAAAAAACAAGAAAAAATAACGGCCGTTTTTAATGGGGCTTTTGATAATACAATTTCTATTCAGATTTGGTCTAGTTTAAAAATTGTAGTGACTAGCTTTCGCTATAAAATCGAGTTGACACTTGCATATATTTCTATAAATAACTAGAGCTACATCTCCACCTAGTACAATAGCGGTATATGTAAACCAGACCGGTGCAAATAATTCAGAAATTTAAATTAGCATACGCTGAAAACTCACTAATTACACAACCATTACACGCTTTTTATACATTTTCCTAAATATTAACAACCGTCATTTATCAAACGAAATCAATTTTACCTCTTCCCCCCAACCATCAACCCCCCCCCCCCCACACACACACAGGTGTTTCCCCTTACACAGAAATCATTCTACCGACATTTTAATTAAACAACCTAATTACATCTTAGAGCAATATCAATGACGAATGTGTGCCAGGTCAATTAGCGAGACCGTGTCCAAACATCTGATTTCTTACTGCTACACATCAACACATCAGCACATCAACATGTCAACATGTCAACACACCAACACATCAACACATCAACACGTCAACACATCAACACATCAATACGCAAACATACCAACACACCAACACATCAACACATCAACACATCAACACATCAACACGTCTCAACATATCAACACATCAACACATCAACACATCAACACATCAACACATCAACACACCAACACATCAACACATCAACACATCAACACATCAACACATCAACACATCAACACATCAACACATCAACACATCAACACATCAACACATCAACACATCAACACATCAACACATCAACACATCAACACATCAACACATCAACACATCAACACATCAACACATCAACACATCAACACATCAACACATCAACACATCAACACATCAACACATCAACACAACACGTCAACATTCCATCACACAGCTACACATTATCAGATTCTAAACATTTGTATCAGAACAATGCACCGACACACCAAAATCGATACATCAACATACAACATTATCCAATCCTAGATGTTTCAATCAGAACACCACATCACCACAAGTTTGTACTCGATACCCTTAGATCAACTAGCAATGTTTGACCATTATAAATGCAACTATTTGACCATTATAAATGCAACTATTTGACCATTATAAATGCAACTATTTGACCGTTATATAAATAGTATTCCCCTAGCTAAAACATTAACGTAAGATTGTGTTCATTTTATTAATAGTATTCCTTGGCTAAAACGTTTATTTGAACAGATTAACGAATTAAACACTGATTTTTTATAATTTCTACAACTGATTACAACAATTAAAACAATACGACAGTTTAATCGATTAAACAGTTGATAAACAGATCGATCAGAGAAAAAAAATGACAAAGCACGCTTGCACTATGGCTATGTGCCTACTTTATTGATGCTAGAAATCCGCTTGTACAATTAAAGTATTGGCTTGACATGTAATCGATTACTCAAACCCTCGAAGAATATTGTTATTTTACATGGTTTCCTTGTCAAGGGAAATAACAACTTTAAAATTTTTATTTTTTGTCTGGCACGAGTTATATTTCCTGTGAATACTATTAGACTGGAAAAGTGGTTCCAAAAGTGGTTCCACTTTGTGTTGCCAGAAAGCACATTTTTGAACCAAAATTGAATATTTTATAACATTTGTGAAATAAGTACAAAGTCTCTTCCGGTTTTACTAAGGCTAAAAATATTTAAACACAAAATTACTAATAATATAATAGTAATTTACAAAACATTTTTATTTTAATTTGGATTAGTATAGTCAGGGTGTTGTGGTGCAAGGGGATGTTATATTATTTAGTATAAATAAACTACTAGGCTATATTAAATTGTTATAATAAGTAAAGCGTAATTAATATCAACATTTTAATATACACCTAATCAACCTAGATCGACCTCTGACTATGGGGTCATCTTTTAACTATGTCACAACGATGCCAGACCTCCCCCTTCCCCAAAAAAGTAAACCTAAGCCAACCCCCCCCCCCCCCCCCCCATTGCAGCGATTTTCATAAAATATTTCGACCTATGGGCTTTTCCAACATTCAATGTAGGCCTATTGATGAATTATTTTATAACAATTTATAAAACGACTTTTAATGATGCAAATAAAGGTTTAAATTCAGTTTCTTAAAATGAGTGTTCGTTGAACATTGAAAAGTGTCATCTTACTTTCTGAACCCCCTCCCGCCCTTGACACAAAGGTCCAAATCTCCCCCACCTCAAAGTCTGATGGACGACCACTACAGCATTTTGCTATTATTTATAGGATATTCATTAATTAGTCATACAAACCTAATTACATTTGTTGTTGTGATGATATCTCTGTCATTACAATTATTAAATAATTTATTTTAACTCAATATTTGCCCTAACCTCATTTGCTATAGCTGCCTATCCTTATAGAAAATATCTTTTCCTCAAATATCTGGAATGCATCTGATCAGCAACAGTCTTTTTCTTTTGTTATATATAAACAATTACAACATGTTCATAAACTTGCATGGCCAATAACAACACATTACCAGGAAACAGGCAGTGATTATAGTTTGCTGTATTTGTGGTTGATGGTGAGTTATCAGCAATGCTTCACTAAGCCTGGTCTACATTTATATGCTGCTATGGCTAGAATTGACAAAAACCCATATTATTGATTCTTCCCTTATCATTATGTTTTACAGCTATGATAGATATATGCAAATGTAAGACTTATAGTGGGACTACATATTTGTGAACACATTTGCTAAAGCAAAAGTTCTTGAGTTGAAATTTCAATCCTTTTGGTTGTCTCTGATTCAAATTCAAAGCAGCTTTAACTGGTATCGTACTGATTATGGACAGTAAAAGCTGTTTGACATTTTGCTGACCATACAATTTATTAATATGGAGAAACTAGGTGAAATCTACTTCAGCACCATATTTTTAAAAACTATTTATAGTTCACCAGTTTAAGTTTATTGAATTAAGGTAGCAATAATTAGTTTCCGCATACACCAGCACACACAAGCAGTGCTGAAAAAAAATAAACATAACAAAGTTTATAATTTTCTTTTTTTAATTACCATATTAATTTAGAACTAAAATAAAAAAATAGTTGACAATATGAACAACTTTTCTTGGGTCCAACATGTATCCTTGGATCAGTTTTTAAATTGAACTTCATCTTGACTTTTGTCTTCTCTGTATGCAGTTGTATGATCCACAGTATCTAAAAAAACATAAATAAATTTCATAAACTGTTATATTAAACTCACTATGTTTACATACTTTCAACTCTTAATGTTATAAATAAAAATATTTGTCTTATAAAGATCTTAAAGCAATGATGTGTATTTATGTATTGGATTGTATGGGCTATCGAACCATTACCATTCATTAAAAATATAGGTATAATAGTTTACTTTTAATACTTTAATGTAAGGAGTTTGTCATTAAATACAATAGCCCTCAAAAGAGTCCAAAAGTCATGTATATATCATTAAAAAAAAAAAAAAAGGAATTAGTTGAAAATTGATATTCAAACTAGGCTACTATAACTATCATTAATTCATGCACATACTAGAATAAATATTAGGATAATTATATTAATTTGATTAGTAAGTTAATCCATCCATGACAATTGACACCTTTTGGCTTTATCAACTATTCTGCATTTTAAGTTCTAAAGAAAACTACATAAGACTAAGTCATATATTAAGTTAATTAAGTAGAACTAAAATAAGACAGCTCTTTACTAGTACTAGTAAGCCTAATCTTCTATTTAATAATTTTTATTATTATTATAAGAGGCCTAAAAGTACTGGTAGACTACTAATCTAGATTAAATTTAAATTTTGGATATTATTTAATGTACTAGTCTGTAACCTTTTATTTAGGCTACATGTAATTTTTACAATTTAAAATTGTATCTTTATTAAGCCTAGTTATATTTGTTTAACTTACATACTAATACTAACTACCTACGCTATCACAGGCCTACTAGACTACTACTAAGCTACTACATCTAAATCTACAGTCTAGATAGGCCTACTGAAACTAAAAGTAATATGACAACTGTAAAAATTAAGCATTCTTTATTTTTTTTACAATACTATTTTAAGCCTATAGACCTACTGCTATTAAATATGAATCTATTAGTTATTAGACTAATATAAGTCATCATAAGTCTAAAATTAGTAATTACCTCTAACTAGGCCCTAATCATAATAACAATGTAATTGAAGTATTAGGACTGTCATCTGTACCATAGCCTAAATTATCTTAAATAAAATGTATTTTGTACAGATCTAGTAATTTAGTAAGTATTAAATATTAAAATTAAATTAATATAGAAAATATTGGCCTACTAAATAATTGATTCACTAATGTCATGATTTTGCAATTATGAGGTTGTGTGTATTATAATATATCCAGTAACTGTATAGAGTAACTATACTTACTAATACTACTACAATAGTAAATATATTTTAACAAGTAGGCTCTAACTAATTAGACTAATCATTTAGTAGACAAGGTGTATGTACTATGTAGTGCCCTACTAACTAATTACTAACTAAGGACTAAGATTAACTATTTACTATAATCTATATGAGTCTCTAAAACTAGTCTATACCACTACCAGCTACACATTTATAATATAAACTATGGGCCTAATTTATTTAACTTATCTATTATTTATTACTATATTAACTTAAAATACTTCAATATACTATTTTTTTTTTAAATTATTTAATATAGATTTTTATAAAATATATAACTTCTAGATCTAGACTAGACTAGAGTAGATCTCTACAACTTGACTTGTACTTAGCCTAATACTAATTCTAATATAGATCTATATATCTATAATTTAATATCTACTGTCATACAATATATATTTATTTAATATTTATATAAAGTTAAACTATAAGTCGTATAAATAAAATCTATAGATCTAGATCTCTAGTTACTAGTAGTTAGTATTAGATATATAGATCTAGATCTAGTACTAGAATCTAGTAGTATTTAAATATTTAATTTTATTTATAGAGTCTAGAATCTAGATCTAGAGAATCTAGATCTAGACTAGATCTAGAATTCTAGATTCTAGGAATCTAGATTCTCGATATAAATTATATTATAAATCTATCTAGTATCTAGTCTAGATAATCTAGATCTAGATTTTATTAGATCTAGACTCTAGATCTAGAAACTTATAGACACTTAATAATAATTATATCTAGAGATCTAGATTCTAGATCTAGAGTCTAGATTCTAGATTCTAGATCTCAGCTTAGACTAGTAGAGCACTCAGTGTAGTCTGAGTGTAGTGTGAGTAGTCACAGGCCTAACAAAAATAATGAAACGTGTGTTAAAAACATTCTACAAAAACATTGGTAACAATTAATAAGAATAATGTTAGATATTAGTAATCTGAGCATAACAGTCATAAAAAAATAAGCCAACTATAATGAAAAGGGATACAAACGAATTTTAAAAGCCTGAATCGAACTGAAAATATTCCCTTGTTCGCCATTTTGTTTTCTTGGATCATCTTGTCAGTATTTATCGTGGAAAATAGATGTTATGACTTCCATCGTTTTACTCTCCCTGGCCAGTTCAGTTCAGTTCAAGGTGGGGTTGAGGTCGGTTTTATTAAATATTTAAATTTATACAATAATTCAAAATCATTTTCAACGGCTTATGTTCAACACAAAAATATAAAAATGAGTGTAATCGATGGTTCCTAATCTACTTTAATTTTTAAAACTGTAGCTATAATTTTATCGCTTGCCATGTTTTTTTTAAAATAATTTTTAAAAAATTTAGTATGACTATATAGACTTTTCCAGTCTATTACGCAGTAAGCCTACTTGGTGAGGAAAGATCTTTAACAGCCTTAGCTGTATGGGTAGAGTAAGCGCTGTGCATTATTTGAGACGCTCTTAACGGAGTTCGAAGGAGAGGTGTGGCTCCCCAGGGGCATCAAACGAAAAGTGAAGTGATTACCGTGATCTAAATATAACATCAACAAAGCAATGCCACTTACAGGCGAACAATAGAACAATCGCCACAAGCAGGGGACCGATAGAACAATCGCCACAAGCAGGGGAACAATTGAACAATCGCCACAATCACGCTCTCGTGAGAGAAATTCACAGATAAAATAGTTACCGTCAAAACCCTTTGATATTATAGTCATACCATGCTGTTGTTAATGTTACACGGTCAGATAAGCATAAGAAGAAACATAACTCAATTAAAACATCAATGAATAAAATAAATTGAATTACCTCCCTTAGTCGAGGTAAAATTATTGTATATCGGAAGCGGTGTGTGGCTTATCATTGAACCCGGTTGCTAGAGAAATGTGTGTGTGTGTCTTTATATGGCAACATTTGTGAGTATATTAAAATGTTTGAGTCAGACACTAGGGGTGAGCTGCTACCACTATATCAAATGTACACATGTACAGGCAGGTGAGCACAGATCGTAGATGCCATTTTGAGAGTAGTTCATGGTCTTTTGCCAGCTCTTACCTGAGCCAGTTTCTCATTACGTACATAAATTCTGCTGTTTTTTGTGACTTTCTTTGTAAAATTTAATCAAATATTCCATTTTATCATATTGACTTTGATGTTTCTTGCCTTGTGTTTGTATGATGTTATGCTTGTGCTATAAAATATTTTTAAATTATTTAATGTATAATTTTCACAGGTACACATTAATTTATTTGACCTTATTTTAAGCTAATTAACCGTACTTTGGCACCAATTAATTTGTAGGCCTGTATGTGACAATGTGGTCAAATACCGTGTCATTATTGGATGTAGCACCACATTTTGAAATCAGAACATTGTTTGTGTACTCTAAGGCCTCTAGTGCTATAGCTCTTTACATTCTGTAGTTTGATAATTAATGGCTGATATTTTGCCATCCTGGTCTACTGTATATTTTACTTTGCCTGTTAAGGTAAACTTTACCATATTGTTGACTTCGATTCTGTCAAGATAAATGTACAATTCCCATTGGCGTCAGGCGAGTTAGACGTCACATAATGCTGTGAATGATAGAGTTCTCCTTTGGCGATTATTTTCTTGATAACATTCATTAGAAGAAACGTAGTTAGATCAGAAAATTGTTGTGGGATGACAGATACAACAAGCAATTTTTGTTGGATGTTGGCTGAGGTGATAGAAGTGCAAACTTTATTGGGTTACGTCATACGCTTCGTTTCCTTGTCATAATAGACAGAGGCTTGATGTAATGGGGCTAACATGGTGGATAATGACATGGAGAGGATACTTAATGACATGGACAGGATACTTAGTGACATGTAGGGGATACTTAATGACATGTAGAGGATACTTAATGACATGGACAGGATAGTTAATGACATGTAGAGGATACTTAATGACATGGAGAGGATACTTAATGACATGGACATAATACTTGATGTAATGGGGCTAACATGCTGGATAATGACATGGAGAGGATACTTAATGACATGTAGAGGATACTTAATGACATGTAGAGGATACTTAATGACATGTAGAGGATACTTAATGATAGAGGATACTTAATGACATGTAGAGGATACTTAATGACATGTAGAGGATACTTAATGACATGTAGAGGATACTTAATGATAGAGGATACTTAATGACATGTAGAGGATACTTAATGACATGTAGAGGATACTTAATGACATGTAGAGGATACTTAATGACATGTAGAGGATACTCAATGACATAGACAGGATACTTAATGACATGGACAGGATACATAATGACATTTAGAGGATACTTAATGACATGGACAGGATACTTAATGACATGGACAGGATACTTAATGACATGGACAGGATACTTAATGACATGGACATGATACTTAGTGACATGTAGAGGATACTTAATGACATGTAGAGGATACTTAATGACATGTAGAGATACTTAATGACATGGACAGGATACTTAATGACATGTAGAGGATACTTAATGCCATGTAGAGGATACTTAATGACATGTAGAGGATACTTAATGACATGTAGAGGATACTCAATGACATAGACAGGATACTTAATGACATGGACAGGATACATAATGACATTTAGAGGATACTTAATGACATGGACAGGATACTTAATGACATGGACAGGATACTTAATGACATGGACAGGATACTTAATGATATGGACATGATACTTAGTGACATGTAGAGGATACTTAATGACATGTAGAGATACTTAATGACATGTAGAGATACTTAATGACATGGACAGGATACTTAATGACATGTAGAGGATACTTAATGACATGTAGAGGATACTTAATGACATGTAGAGGATACTTAATGACATGTAGAGGATACTCAATGACATAGACAGGATACTTAATGACATGGACAGGATACATAATGACATTTAGAGGATACTTAATGACATGGACAGGATGCTTAATGACATGGACAGGATACTTAATGACATGGACATGATACTTAATGACATGTAGAGGATACTTAATGACATGGACAGGCTACTCAATGACATGGACAGGATACTTAATGACATGTAGAGGATACTTAATGACATGGACAGGATACTTAATGACATGGACAGGATACTTAATGACATGGACAGGATACTTAATTACATGGACATGATACTTAATGACATGTAGAGGATACTAAATGACATGGACAGGCTACTCAATGACATGGACAGGATACTTAATGACATGTAGAGGATACTTAATGACATGGACAGGCTACTCAATGGCATGGACAGGATACTTAATGACATGGACAGGATACTTAATGACATGGACAGGACACTTAGTGACATGGACAGGATACTTAAAGATATGTAGTAGAGGATATTTAATGACATGTAAAGGATACTTAATGATGTGGACAGGATACTTAATGACATGTAGAGGATACTTAATGACATGGACAGGATACTTATTGACATGGAGAGGATACAATGACAAGTGCAAAATACTAAATGACATGTTCAGGATACGGAATGACATGGACATGATAAATAATGACATGGACATGATACTTATTTGAGGACACATAATATAATGAAATCTATAGGATACTTAATGACATGTATATAAAACTTAAGAGCATTTACATAAAACGCAATAAGATCTACAGAATACAAATGCTTGTATAGAATATTTAATTACGTTTACACTGCATTTGACAGCTTTACAGAACACTTAAAGCTATCATGCTGCTACTCCTACATAACAATTGTACCATTGGTATAGGAAGGCCTGGTCTAGCAGAAAAGCTCTAGACTGCGATCCCAAAGACTTGAGTTCGAAACCGGGTCACGAATGTGAATGTACCTTTAACAAACAAATATGTTTGTGTCAGTAATCACGAAAAACCTAAATAAAACGAAACAAAAGATGTCATTAAAGAAATTGACTTATGCCAAACTAACTTTTAGTGTCCTCATAACAATGCATAATTTTATAATAGCGCCCTAATAATTCTGTTGAAGTTATTGTTACAGATTCCTTTACCTTTTTAGCGGTGTCCATACAGTAATGTTACATATTGTTATAATGTCCATATACAAATGTTTCACATTGTTATAGTGTCTTTATACTAATGTTACAAATTGTTATAGTGTCCTAATACTAAAGTTTCACATTGTTAGAGTGTCGTATACTAATATTGCACGTTGTTATAATGTCCTATTACGAATGTTACACATTGTTATTGCGTCCTTATACTTATTTTAACTTTTTTACTGCATCCTTACAACTGTGTAAGCTTTCTGATAGGTGTTACCAATACTGCGTTATAAAATGGATACTAAGTGGATAGTCTCCAGCCCGTATCCATTAATTTGTGGATGTTATAGAATACTGCGTTTTAAAATGGATACTAAGTGGATAGTCTCCAGTCCTTATCCATAAATCTATGGATGTTATAGAATACTGCGTTTTTAAATGAATACTAAGTGGATAGCCTCCAGCCTGTATCCATCAATCCGTGGATGCCACAGCCGGCTGTATCCATCAGTCTGTGGATGCTACAGCCGGCTGTATCCATCAGTCTGTGGATGCTACAGCCGGCGGTATCCATCAGTCTGTGGATGCTACAGCCGGCGGTATCCATCAGTCTGTGGATGCTACAGCCTGCTGTATCCATCAGTCTGTGGATGCCACCGCCGGCTGTATCCATCAGTCTGTGGATGCTACAGCCGGCTGTATCCATCAATCTGTGGATGCCACCACCGGCTGTGTGCCCCTCCTGTAGCCTAGCACGACCAGCAATGTTCGCCTGTAGCGCGAGTTGAACCTGTAGTGGACGAGCCAGTAGCAGGAACCAGACACGGCCAGGATGAAGTTGCTGATGTTGGTCACTAGGAAGTACATGTTGTTGTAGCGCTTGCCCACCGTTAGCTCCGGCACCAGCAGGCGGCTCATTGACGTCACGATGACCGGCAGGTTGCAGGCGATGAAGACGAGCAGGACCACTGCGATGCCCTTGATGACCTGCAGGTCGGACGTTGACAGAGTGACGTGTTTGCTGGACTTGGCTTTCTGACCTGATTCCGCTCCGGTTTTGACGGAATTTCGAAATATTGAGGCTTTCCGTAGCCCGTGTGTTATGATCAACAGACAGATGAAACAAACTAGAAATGTTAGAACCAGAAGGACATTTCTGTTTAAAATGTCCATGAGAATTTTCACCAGGTTTTCGCGGTTCGCAGAATACACTATCTCAATTTTTGTAAGGTTTAGACTCGGGTAATATTGCTCGCTTAACCTTTGTGTGACGAACAAGGGGAAGTACTCGGCGCAGAAAAAAAGGGAGATGACTCCGATGACCGCCCATGTTTTGTATTTACTGAAGGTGTATTTAAACTGGAGCGGCATGACCACACAGCAGCACCTGGCCACCGCGATGTAGCACGTGACCAGGTTGGCCAGGTCGTAGAACATCCGGTGGTAAGGCACCAGGAATAGGACGATGGTCAGCGGGTCAACAGACCAACTTCCGGTCAGTTTTTTGACCAGCAACAAAATTAGTGTCACCAAATTAAAGAGGTAAAATATCAAGTCAAACACGCTGAGTAAACACAGCGACACCGTGACGCCATCTTTGAGCCCGAGTTTGATGAAGACGAAAACCGTGAGAATGTTCGAGAAGACGCCGATCAGGGTTATGACCGGTGCCAAGATGTTGGTCAAGGCCAGTTCCATGACCTTCATGACGTAATACGAGGCATCCCCTGAGGCGTTGGTGTTCATGTCGTTGTTGTTGCTAAAGTCTTCCATGTAACAATTCTGTCCTTCTGTTACACGGGTCGGGGTCTTAGTGGTAGGTTACACGGGTCGGAGTGTAAGTGGTAGGTTACACGGGTCCTGGTGTTAGTGGTAGGTGTCACGGGTCGGGGTGTTAGTGGTAGGTTACACGGGTCGGGGTGTTAGTGGTAGGTTACACGGGTCGGAGTGTAAGTGGTAGGTTACACGGGTCCTGGTGTTAGTGGTAGGTGTCACGGGTCGGGGTGTTAGTGGTAGGTTACACGGGTCGGGATGTTAGTGGTGGGTTACACGGGTCTGGTTGTTAGTGGTAGGTTACACGGGTCGGGTCGGGGTGTTAGTGGTAGGTTGTACGGGTCGGGTTGTTAGTGGTAGGTTACAACAGTAGGTTACACGGGTCGGGTCGGGTCGGGTTGTCAAGAATATGTTACACGGGTCGGGTTGTAAGCTGTAAATCAAACGGACTCTACCACGGACACTTAAGGTACAGACTATGATCTGACCACTGTACCGTTCAGTACTTTATTCACGCGAGTTAGTGTAGCAATCTGTTTAACGGCTCAGCGAATCACTTCAACAAGGCAATGTAGCAATCTGTTTAACGGCTCAGCGAATCACTTCAACAAGGCAATGTAGCAATCTGTTTAACGGCTCAGCGAATCACTCCAACGAGACAGTGTAGCAATCTGTTTAACGGCTCAGCGAATCACTTCAACAAGGCAATGTAGCAATCTGTTTAACGGCTCAGCGAATCACTTCAACAAGGCAATGTAGCAATCTGTTTAACGGCTCAGCGAATCACTTCAACAAGGCAATGTAGCAATCTGTTTAACGGCTCAGCGAATCACTTCAACAAGGCAATGTAGCAATCTGTTTAACGGCTCAGCGAATCACTTCAACAAGGCAATGTAGCAATCTGTTTAACGGCTCAGCGAATCACTCCAACGAGACAGTGTAGCAATCTGTTTAACGGCTCAGCGAATCACTCCAACGAGACAGTGTAGCAATCTGTTTAACGGCTCAGCGAATCACTCCAACGAGACAGTGTAGCAATCTGTTTAACGGCTCAGCGAATCACTCCAACGAGACAGTGTAGCAATCTGTTTAACGGCTCAGCGAATCACTTCAACAAGGCAAGGAACAAACCGGTAGATCTCGCTGAATTTAAAAAAGATCTGTACCACTATGTGCTTGCCTGTCTTTACGCTATCACTTATCCCTGTCCATTGTTTCATCTGTATGTGCTCCAGTACTAAAGCTTACCGTTAAATAATATCAAACATTGAGCCTGCTGGACAAGTGTCTAACCCTAACGCCACTTAACTCGTGCAAGAAAAAACCAAAAGCTTAAAACTCAATTCTTCAACAAAAATATATATCATATAGACCTTATATTTAACTCCCCCTTTTAAAGTACAGATTTGTGAGAGTTATCGAACGTAGTTTGTAAAGGGCAGTAATTTAAAATAAAATAGAACAGAGGTAATGGTACCTTTAGATTACAGATGACAAGAACAATACCATTTTGAAAAAAAAATGTAATTTTAGATTTTACAACTAGATGGAATGTTGTGGGGGAATTGTTATTTATAAAACAAGATCTATGTTTAAATTTCGGTAATGATAGCTGTTGATATAAAATAGCATGCATTCTACGACGTTTTTGTCAAGTGTGTAATCAAAATAAATATCGGACCGCGATCTCGACGTAACACGTGTAATCTCAAGAGAGTTTAAACTGTCATATGAAATGGCGGGGGAAAATCGATGTAATGACGTAATAACGGTCGCGATTTGAACGGATTTTAAAATTATAAACAAAAGACGTTTTCATGAAACAAGTCTGTAATCAAATATCACAAAACAGTAAGTTTAACTTGCCCAAGATGTAATACCACTAATTCAAGTTTAAGATATGCAATCCGTATAATAATGCTTTGTAGAAAAAACAAGAGACAAAATATCTAAGGATTTTATTTAGCTGAAAATATAGCCGTGTCTAACATTTCTGTCTCGCAAGGCTGAGTGTTCACAGGATGAAGGTTTTCGTCCACTCCAGTCTAACTAAAGCCAACCACTGGTTCACGGCTGTTGCTGTTGTGGTAGACACACCACATGTTGGCGTAGACAAGGCCGGTAACGTACCACACGCGAGGCTTGTTCACAGTGACGTCATCACATACACCTTCGTGAGACAAACGGGCGAATTCGTGTATTACTACGTCATGGTGTTTTGGTTTCATTTGGAGCTGTTGCCAGCATTGATCTAAATACACCTGGTTATTAAGATCTGGTTCTGTGAAATCTGGTTATTGAAATCCAAATCTAGCTCTATGATGATTGGCTGTTGCTATGGTTATCAAACCTAGCCTGATCAAATGACACTGAGTCAGAAATATTGATTATCAAATAATGAATCTTCGAGTCTGTGCCAAAGTTAATATGCTGAGATAAGTGAAGCTGATAAATAATACCTAATGAGTACAAATAATGGATGTTAATGTCGCTTTGATAAAATGTGACGTGGTGTACCGGCCTAGCCCGTCTTAATCAGAGAACTTCAACAACACATAGTTGAACGTCATCATACAAACCTAAGAACAAAAAATTATCAACATGTGTGTGACTGAGTTACTGTTTGTTTGTGTGGTTTGTTTATTGATCTACTTCCTGACCCCATTTCTGCTCCTTGTGTATGTCGCCATCTTGGTGGTCACTGTAGTTGACTTTGTTTCTTGAGAGGGTCATCACAAGAGTCAGTGACTCAACACTCGGCTCAGTCGTTAGACTCATCACACGAGTCAATGGCTCAGTCATCTCGATCTTCAGACGCATCACACGAGTCAATGACTCAGCTTGGTCGTTAGACTCATGACAAGAGTCAGTGACTCAAACCTCAGCTCGATTTTTAGACTCATCCATTATCACAAATGCTGGACTAAATCTGTTACAACACCTATAACCGTTTTATTTTCACAACAATAAAGTGATTTAATCCAAGGATCAAGAATGATATTCACATTCTTTACTGCTGACCAACAGATCAAAGTGTGTTACAGCTGATAATCTGACCAACTGACCAAGACACACACTTCTTCAGTGTGACACAAAGTTGGATAAGGAGCTACAAGGTTCTCTATTGTCTTACCCTACTAGTGTCACTGACCTGCCTCCTACATGGTCGTGAGGTTCTGAACTATCGCATTGATTGCGACTTGCTTGACATTTGCGTTCAACTAGTAGAACACCTTCTTCCATGAAATATCTTCTGATTTATTGTGACTTGCTTAACTTTTACTACCAGGCACAGAAGTCATCCTTCCATGAAATATCTTCTGATTTATTGTGACTTAACTTCTACTACCAGCCAAAAAATAGAAACTTCCATGAAATATTTTCTGAGCCAAGTATTTCGACCTATTTCGAAAACTCTTGTCGTGCACGATGACCTTGGTCCCAGTCATACACACTAGGGGAGGGGGCACCAGAAACTTCCGGGGGTAGGGACACACTAGTTAAAATATATTTTTCTATATCAATGTCCCTGGACAGATGCCTGAATGTAGCAGTGATGTAGGAAAAAAACTTATTGTGTAGACAGTCACGGGTAATTGGGGCAATGTCTTCATGATGGGATATGTAAGTGTTCCATTGTTAAAGCTTCATGATAGAATATGTAAGTGTTCCATTGTTAAAGCTTCATGATGGAAGCGTATGTTTATTGCAACTATTCAGTGCATTATGGTGTGTCACATGGAATACAAACATATAATTGTGTCACGGGGACTACGGACATTAATTAATTTTAATTGCAGAAAAACTAAGCTTGTCTTAATTTATTTAAAAACGACAACTCAGATGATTGGTTAATATATTTAATACAATTTTTTTGCCTATAACATGGAAGAGGAAACTTTAGGTCTGTTTAAACTGGAACACGTCTTGAACAAAATAGGCTGAGGTTAAAAACTAAGAACACTTTTATTTTGAACAATTTTCAGGTAGCTACTCATTTTGATTTGCTCTAAAATACATTATTTAGACCAGAAAAATTTATTTCAAGTACTGTAATACAACGCAGTGATAGATCAAATAATTAAATTGACCTGCAAGAGCTTTTCTTTTTTTTTTCCTTCGAGGCGAACTACATCCCAAGTAATTCCCAACAAACTGTATAACATATGTAAATAGAAGTAAATACAAAAATAAATTGTATGATAAATGACTATTATAAGTACCGGTAATTTTAAAACTGGGACTGTGATGTTTGAGTCTTGTTTAAAGACAACAAAGGCAGCTGTCAAAGTTAACAAATTTTAAAATCGTGACAACATTTGTCAATATTTCGGGGATCTATCAGATTTACTTAAAAATAATGTAAAAAAAAAGATTAAACATATACACAAACTTATAATTCTAATGCTATTTGTATTTATGTCGTTTCAGCTGCCTTTTATAGCCATTGAAAGGCTAAGAAGATATTGCCAAAACCACTGTAAGATGATTGAAATATAAATCCTAACAAAGAGAAGTTAAAAAATGAAATTTAAATGAACAGCAGAAAAATTTATAATACTAATGAACATAAATAACACGAACATTCGCGACTAAATGTGAAGGAATATTGATGACATTTTCGCGCAATTAGGCGAAGGTTTCATTATTTGTGGTAAATAATCTTGTACCCATAGCCGGCCCTGAACAGATCCGTCCCGCCCCAAAGGTCATCGTCCCGACGGGGTTTGTCTTGTAGGGGGTCGTACACCTTCATCCGGTCTAGCTCGGTGGGCGTGACGTCAACATTGACCACCTCAAAGTTGCTTTCTGGGCTGGCATAGTAGGGGTTCATCACGTGACTCCCGTAGTGGGGTACCGGCAGCAGCTTGTTGTACAGGAAACTGTTCTGGTACCAGGGGGATTTGGGGTCACGGGGCAAAGCGATCTGCTGCTCAAAGGGGAGTTGTTTGGGAGAATGGATGAGGTATTTAGGGGGAGAGATGTAGTAGGCTGCCTGGGGCGGGTAGGGTGGGGGCTGGTACTGAGAGGGGTGGGGCATGACGTAGGGTGAGGATGGGTGTAGGACATGCTGCTGGAGGGGCGCCATACCCCCCGGGCTCACGATGTTGTGATACTCGGGTCTGGAGAAGGGCGGGGGTGGGTAGTACCCGAACCTGTAGTTGCTGAACGCGAACGGGTTGTACTGGAAATTATCTTTAGTGTCTCCCTCTCGCTTGCTCTTGTCTTTCCAACTGTTATCTTCCTCTTCGTTCTCTTTATCGTCATTAGCTTTGTCCTCCGCCTCTTCCTCATTACCTTCCTCCTCTCTATCCTCACTGCTGCTTTCATCACCTTCCTCATCGTCCTCTTCCTCTTCGTTATAACCCTCCGCGTCTTTAGCCGCGGTAGATCCGGCGTATTTTCCGCCGTACGACGTTTCGTATTTTTGTTTCTTGGCAGCGGATGCAATGTCGACGGAGAAGTCTGGCGCCTCAAACAGCTTGAGTTCGTCTGAGACGGGCGGCTTGTCACACTTGACCTCCTTGGCGTGGTTACAGGTCAGCAGTTCCTGGGACCACAGGGTCTCCGTGGGGCAGTTGAAGGCCGCGCCCTTCCCCCAGATACAGCGGTAGAACTTGGTGCAGTCGTGGACGTCAGGGTAGAAGTTGAACAGCGAGGGGCAGTTAAACGATGCTGGGGGAAAGTTAAACAGTAAACAGTAAGTTAAACCTTTCTGGGGAAAAAGTTTAGCAATAGGGGCAGTTAAACGATGCTGGGGGAAAAGTTAAACATAAGTTAAATCTTTCTGGGGACAACGTTTAGTAATAGGGGCAGTTAAACGATGCTGGGGGAAAAGTTAAACAGTAAGTTATACCTTTCTGGGGAAAACGTTTAGCAATTAGGGGAAGTTACACCTTTCCGGAAAAAAATTCGTTAAGAAAAAACGGCATTTAAACGATTCTAGACACAAAGATGTTGAACAGAAATGGGCAAATTAGACTGAAAGAAAAAAGTTAAACTAGTCAATAAAATGTTGAAAACTAGACCGTGCACATAGCGTCGAAGACGATTATTTATTTAACTATAAAAAATATACAACTGTATTTGTTTTATATTGTTTGATATCATACAACGGCTGGTATTATCTTAAGATAAAATAATGGCCCAATGTAATCGTCACTATTTTATCTTTGCTGTGTTGTCTTATACAGCATTTATCCATGTAAATTACTTATTATAAATAAACGGTATAGATCATAGCTACCTTTATATATAAACTTGAATAAAATTGTTAATTTATGCAAGAAGGTCATTGTGTCTTACCTGCTGATTGGGCGAGAACCGCCATAAAATCTGAAAATAAAGTTGGAATGATTTATTCATTAATAATAGAGCGAATTATGTAAGTGTGGGGAGGGGGTGAGTCAGAGGATCCCGGTTATAGTTTCAAGACATATATGTAAGTGTTGTGTTGACAATATATTTAACTTTAATCTTGGAAAAATGATTTGTATCTTTGTTGAACCCCACTTCACCACTTTTCACTTTTCCCTAACAATCCTAATGTGGCATTCAAGTCTCGAAAGACGATACAATTTCGCCTTGGAATTCAAGACACAAGAACAGGACAGCAAGTAGAGAAGAGCCGGATGTTGTCCATATATCAGCCCCGCCCCCATCTACCCACACAGCTGATGTGTGGCAGAGGGAGACACTGCCAACACAACCAGGCATCAGTCGAGTCACAGGAGCTGCCTGAAGGATCCGAACTCTGGACTTTTCAAGTTAACAACCAGAGGCTCTTCCACAAGGCCACGCCAAAAATATTTTCCTTTCGTTAAAATCCAAAGAAACCAAATGTTGTAGCCAGAGATAACTCTACTTAAGGGCCTACTGTCCGCATGAAAGTGAAACACCGCTGAATCTACGTCTATCATCTCAACGGTTAGACGTACCCACTTGTGCCAGTAAGTTTTAGGACGGCATCACATATGGTCAAGTAAATCAGTTTTAGTTTTGGTTCACAGAAAAATGCGCAGTCGCAGAAATACGCAACGGAAAACTGCGCAAACAGAAGCATTAGCAAATATTAACTAAATTTTACTAATACAATTTAATTGTGTCACATTTCAATGAAATCTGTTTTGTTATGTTCCGATTTACATGTAGTCACTCTTTAAAAGTCTGTAAATGCTCGATCTGAGAAAACAAAAAAAGTCATTGCGTACTTTATTTGTGGAGTTTTCTGTTGAGCATTTTTCCAGTTACCCATACATCGAAAGTTATAATATAACATCATGTAGGAGATGATATAACACTTATAGGAGACAATGAAACACCATTTAGGAGATGATATAACAATTATAGGAGACAATAAAACACCATTTAGGAGATGATATAACAATTATAGGAGACAATAAAACACCATTTAGGAGATGATATAACAATTATAGGAGACAATAAAACACCATTTAGGAGATGATATAACAATTATAGGAGACAATAAAACACCATTTAGGAGATGATATAACAATTATAGGAGACAATAAAACACCATTTAGGAGATGATATAACAATTATAGGAGACAATAAAACACCATTTAGGAGATGATATAACAATTATAGGAGACAATAAAACACCATTTAGGAGATGATATAACATCATCAATGGGTAGAATAGAAATTATGAATGCTACGAAATTGATGTGCAAATATCAATCATTACACATTTTACGAGTACAAATCACAATACAAAACATTTTACATGTAAGTATCACAAAACAATGACGGTACAGATACACGGTACAGACATACGGTACAGACACACGGTACAGACATACGGTACAGTCACACGGTACAGTCACACGGTACAGTCACACGGTACTATAGCCCACGCATCAACCTGTTCTCGTGTTCCCATGTTATTTTTTTGTAGGAGCGCGTTAGTCTTGCTCGTCGTTTGTAGGTTTACCAACTTTCACACAACATAGAATGTTGTATTTTCCTGCGCCGTAACATGGTTTAGCGACTAAAGAATAACAGTAACTCAACCATGGCTATAACGTTATTTTACAAACTTCTATCTAGTCAAAGTTGCACAGAAATTATTAATTTAAATGTAATTATTTTTTTAAATATGTATTTCAATTTTACCACAACACCCCCCCCCCCCCCTTTCTATTCTCATGTAATTGATACTTTCCTTATCACAGATAAATACAGCGATTCGATTTTTACTCCAACATGACGATATTTTTTAACATTTTTTAACATTGTAAATTTATAAATCCGGAAACAGTTATGTTTAAAATATTACCAGTTATAGTTATTGTTGTGGTGTGGACTTGTATGTCATGGCGACATTATTGGCAGGTGCTTTGTTAAAAAGTAACATAACACTTTGGTGTTTTGTTAAAAAGTAACATAACACTTTGGTGTTTTGTTAAAAAGTAACATAACACTTTGGTGCTTTGTTAAAAAGTAAGATAACACTTTGGTGCTTTGTTAAAAAGTAACATAACACTTTGGTGCTTTGTTAAAAAGTAACATAACACTTTGGTGCTTTGTCTACCAGCATAACATAAAAGTAAATGAATTTTAGGCCGTGAAAATAAAGCTAACGTTGATACTGCTAATCAATTCTTTAAGTTACTACTGAATTAATGTACACATCATCCTATTCAGGTGTGTTCTGTAATTGCCGACATAATGTACACATCATCCTATTCAGGTGTGTTCTGTGATTGCCGACATAATGTACACACCTTCCCATTCATGAGTGAGTCGATGTGGCGTAAGCGGTAGAGCGCTAGGCTGCTAACCCGAAAGTCTGAGTTCGAATCCGGTTCCAAGTCAGTAGAACTTCCTCAACTCTGATGGGTACCTAACAAGGCGGCTGGGCAAAGTGCTGACCACACCTTCCCGTCAAGAAACATATCAACTCTACTTTATCTGCCCAAAGGATCGCTAGGTCTATAGAGGGTTCTTTACTCTCTTTATACACCCCGTGTATGTTCTGTATCTACTGACATAATGTTCTGTAACTACTGACATAATGTTCTGTATCTACTGACATAATTTTCTGTAACTACTGACATAATGTTATGTAACTACTGACATAATGTTCTGTAACTACTGACATAATGTTCTGTATCTACTGACATAATGTTCTGTAACTACTGACATAATGTTATGTATCTACTGACATAATTTTCTGTAACTACTGACATAATGTTCTGTATCTACTGACATAATGTTCTGTAACTACTGACATAATGTTCTGTAACTACTAACATAATGTTCTGTAACTACTAACATAATGTTCTTTAACTACTACGTGTACTCATAGCCCATCGATCAATCTACACAGCGCAAAAACAAACAAACAAACAACAACTCTAAAGTTGTAATCTGAAACCTGCCATACGCTCTACACGGAGCTATAAATTCCCAATACGAAACTAAGCCTTAGAACTACCAAGCCCAGTATGTGCACCAGTTAACCCCCATTCAGGACACACTAATTATAAGCGACCATCCCGCATACGATTATCTACATCAAATCGATAACTAATTAATTGTACACGTGAATCCGTTATTTTACAGATATTGAAGAGTTTCAAGCTGAAATCTTTATGCACATTTTTGCAAAATCGTATGAGTTACATTCACTGGTACAACTAAATGGTATCATTAAGCTACTGGTACAACTAAATGGTATCATTAAGCTACTGGTACAACTAAATGATATCATTAAGCTACTGGTACAACTAAATGGTATCATTAAGCTACTGGTACAACTAAATGGCATCATTAAGCTACTGGTACAACTAAATGGCATCATTAAGCTACTGGTACAACTAAATGGTATCATAAAGCTACTGGTACAACTAAATGATATCATTAAGCTAGTGGTACAACTAAATGATAACATCTAGCTAGTACTTATATGTTTAACTAAAAAAAAAGATATGAAATAGAACGCAGAGATGACAGTACATCTGTTTTCTCAAAGGCTAACAATTGTCTAAAAATGGTAAAAAAATATAAAGTACTAGCGTACCCGACCCCCGCGCGTTGCCGCGGGGATAGAAGAAAGTTTGACGAAATATATTAGGATTTCACCAACGCTTTATCAATTATAATTATATGTTCTTAGACGCGTGACCTACTTTTCTAAAATCTTGAATGTACATTAATTAATATGGTAGAACACACTTCGGTGAGCGCCTCTATGTAAGAGCGTAGAGGGGCGCTCTCATGCCCCCCCCCCCGATTACACTACCGCATAGGCGCGGCGTACTACCCCTGGCTCCTTAAAACTACCAGGCGCCATCGGCCAAATAGCATCCTATTAATAAAGATGCAGATTTCGTCATTCGCTAAAGTGACACAAATGATCAGGATTTTTTCTTTAACACGTAAAAAAATTATTTGACGTGTTTTAAATATCAGTGTGACTCATGCAATATGCTAGCGTTACTAATGGTCTATTATTAGATGCTCGATCTCAATTTCTGACTGGATTGTCTAATAATAGATGCTTATTGCATCATTCGCAAAGTGACGAAACTCTACAGTAGTCTCCTCATATTCAAAAAGTTATTTTTTCATCTTTCGCAAGGTGATGAAACTGTACAGAAGGATTTCCTCGCGTTACAAAGTTATTTTTAGAAGCCTGTTGTAGTTTTACCGCTGAATATAGTAGTACTCCTTACTCGCAATACAGGACGCTCGATTAACGGATGCCAAGTGCCAACATAGTCGCTCTAAAACTCTGGGCGCCAAACCGTGTATTGACGAAAGTTGTACCCTATATGGCGCCGCCCATAAGAAACTTTAGTTTTCTTTTTCGCAGAAATATTCTCGGGAGTATTCTCATCTACTCCCTAAAGTTTCATGGCACTCGGATGAACCGCATCCGAGTTTTATTTTTTATATACCGTGTATAGAGAAAACAAATCGCTCCCCCCCCCCACCCCGGGGACCCCGCCCTTGCAACATTAAACAATATTTTTTTGCAGAACCCTACTATTGAGTGATCTAATCATCTCCCCAAAGTTTCATGGTACACGGATGAACGGTGTGAAACCGAAATTTTATAAACCGTATATAGAGAAAAATCGCAGCCTCCCGTGGCGCCGCCCTTGCGAAATTAAAAATGATTTTTACAGAACCTTTCCCTGGAGTTTTATAATGAACTCCCCAAAGTTTCATGCCTATCGGATAAACGGTGTCACTGCAATTCACTTTTATTATTTTTATATACCGTATATTGAGAAAAACAAATCGCGCCCTGCCGGGGCGCCACCCCTGCGAATTTGAAATATTTTTTTTCGCAGAAACCTCCCCAGGAATATTCTCAACAACTTCCCAAAGTTTCACGGCGATGTGATGAGAGGTGTAGTAATGCATAAAGGACAGACACACATACATACATTGCTTTTTATATATATAGATAAAGATTGATTCTTATATTTGCACCAAATTTTAATTTGATGGACTGCTGCAACTTTTTACTTGATTGGTCTAGGTAAGTTGTATTTATGCATCAGGAATAATCATTTTAAATCATGCAGCTCCTTAAAATATAATCACCCTACATTTTATTCCTTCTTGATTTTTTAGTCTGTGTGGACAAAGCATTTGTGAACAAAACAACTATGGTCAAAGCCCCTGTAGTCAAAGCCCCTGTAGTCAAAGCCCCTGTAGTCAAAGCCCCTGTAGTCAAAGCCCCTGTAGTCAAAGCCCCTGTAGTCAAAGCCCCTGTAGCCAAAGACCTTTGCTCAAAGCCACTTTGATCAAATTGTCAAAGCACCTTTCAAACTTTGGTCAAAGGTCCGCATACCCAAGTTACCAATACAAATACAGAACAACTAGAAACGTTTAGAGCAGGGCCCGTAGTTGAGTCACGAGAATTGACTCTGCCTGCTTATATGTTACAACAAGGCGTATATTATAGATGTATTTCTGTCATCATTTATACCTTAACCGATATGCCTGTAAACTAATTATTTTGTTTAATAAATGAATATAATCAAATGAAATTTATCTCAGGAACCCATGACTACGAAAAATAATAATAAACTCTTATAATAACAAACTTTAAAAAATGAACTAAAATAATTAAAAAATAATTTAAAAAATTGTTTTATTCTTTTAACGAGCAGTTTATACAAGCTTGTAATTATAAATGTATATATAACTTTTTTTTTATTTAATTTTTTTTTTATCAGAACAGAATCGCATAGAAAGAAAAACCAAATCAACTCAAACAATGCGGAAGATTTGTAATGTACATAGGATAGTTAATCAATCTTAAACTAATTTGATTAAAAAGTGAACCAAATTGCATGTCGCATTTCATTGTCATCGAGTCTTGACATTCGTTTCAAATTTGAATGAAATCAGTCATGCAGAAGTGGTAAAAATTTCGCTCGTGAGTTGCGATTCATTGCGAAAAGACAATACAGCACAAAGTACGGGAAATTAAGTTAATTAAAACTTAAAAATCAAAGAATTTAAAAAAAAATTGAGAATGTGTTTTGTGATTTTTAACAGCAAAAAAAAAAACAACACTTACGTGCAATGAAAACAATGAGCATTTTGTCCACACAGTAGTATCTTCAAGGTGGATGAAAACCTTCCAAATACTCTAACATTCGAACTCTGGCAAGTAGCGGAAATTCCCAATGTCTAAAAATATCCCAGGACAACCTAATCTACATATTTGCCCCTAGAGCCGGGCTCTCCTTGAGGAAGTATCCGAGCGAGTGATGCGATGGACCCCACACACCGGACGTCCCGCACTCAATGCCGGACATCCAAAGACAATCTGTCGTCTGCTGCTGATAGAGGGCGCTATTTTCAATCTGTGTTGACATCAGTTGATGCCAACGCGTGGTCTGTCATGGCAAATATTGCCATTGGTCAAGTGAGTTACCGATGGTCAACTGAAAAGCCCCCTCTACCACCCCCCATCGATGGTAAACGGAACAGCCCCATCTACCCCCTCCCACACCAATGGTCAACGAAACAGCCCCCCCCCCCCTCCTCTACCCCCTCTGCACTGCCCCCCTCCCCCGAGCATCGGTTTTCCCCAGCCATCAATTATCAACAATTAAAACGTTTGTGTGACTGTTTGCCTAAGCCGGTCCCACAACTTTCTTAAGATTTTTTCTAACTAGAAGATGTTTAACAAAACAAAACAAAAAAACCTTCAAATTAATATAGCAAAATATCTTTTATAAATCGAAGGTCAATCAGCTTTTTTCTGGACATTACAGTTTTTTTCGTTGGTCATTACAGTTTTTTTCGTTGGTCATTACAGTTTTTTGGTCATTCAACGTTTTCTTCCTTGGTATTTTCGTTATTTGTAATCTTTGTTTGCTAAATTTTTGCAACGACCGCCATTCATAGTTTGGGTACTTAATCACAGGCTATCATCTTCCTAGACAGTAAATATTCACTCAGCAGATATTTGGTACCTTGCATGATAGTGACACTTTTTGCCACAAGTCGGAGAACCAGCCTGAAAACGTGGCTACCAGATTTATGTGGCATCATCACACAATGTCACGCCTCAAAAAAATAAATCAAATGCCATTGTTCTAGAGACCTACTGTTAGCCAAACGTGGAATAGATATATAACCCTGATTGTGTAGTAGAGGGTACAATACGGTTGTTATAGGTTGACGGTTAAATCCTGAAACACGAATTGGTCACCTGAGTGAAAGACAGGTGACTGGACAAAACGGGTTGGGGGGGGGGGGGTTGACCTAAGATGTACAAAGGCTAACAGTAAAGCTCCAAATAAGGAGACTGGACATCCGAGCTTGATATATATGCACGTATTATAAAGTTAACTGGTATTATATTTAACCTCATCACCGTGCCCACGACTCTGTCCTCTCATAACATTGTCAGTGCCACAAGTTATGGAACCTGACCAATGACTGACCAATGACTGACCAATGACTGACCAATGACTGACCAATGACTGACCAATGGAGTATTCAGTATTCCACCATACCAAATATAAGCATCCATCTCACCATACCAAATATAAGCATCCATCTCACCATACCAAATATAAGCATCCATCTCACCATACCAAATATAAGCATCCATCTCACCATACCAAATATAAGCATCCATCTCACCATACCAAATATAAGCATCCATCTTACCATACCAAATATAAGCATCCATCTCACCATACCAAATATAAGCATCCATCTCACCATACCAAATATAAGCATCCATCTCACCATACCAAGTATAAGCATCCATCTCACCATACCAAATATAAGCATCCATCTCACCATACCAAGTATAAGCATCCATCTCACCATACCAAATATAAGCATCCATCTCACCATACCAAATATAAGCATCCATCTCACCATACCAAATATAAGCATCCATCTCACCATACCAAGTATAAGCATCCATCTCACCATACCAAATATAAGCATCCATCTCCCCATACCAAATATAAGCATCCATCTCACCATACCAAATATAAGCATCCATCTCACCATACCAAGTATAAGCATCCATCTCACCATACCAAATATAAGCATCCATCTCAACATATAACAGGCGGTTCTTATGATTAAAATATCTCTGCAGCGTTGGTATTTGACCCCAAGACGTGGAATGTAAACTACCAAGTTTTCCGTCTGTGTTTAGGCATGTTTAGATGCACTCAGTAAAATCTACTGCAGCAAACACAGATATACGTGCATCCACTGCAAGCAAACACAGATGTAAGTGCAGATACAGCAGCTGTATGTGCAGCTAGTGCTAAACTAGACTGTGGGGGATAAGGTGCTGATGTTTGTGTAACTCGGCACACAGACTTCGTGCCTCTAGCCCTACACCAGTCGCTGTCCTGTTTGTGTTGTTGGTGTTGGTTCTACACGACACTCTCCTACTACGGCATTGTGGGTAAACATGGCTGCCAGTGTTGACAAACTCGGCAGGCTGATTCAATTTGGTGTAGATTAGTTTAGCTCACAAGTGAATTTTTCCGTTTTTTTTTTGTTTCTCTCTAGCGCTGTAATTAAAATGAAGGTTAAAAATAAACATAGCAAATAAATAATTATGAAATTTTATTTTAACTGATTTCTCAACATAACCACAAATGGCCAGCTTGCATTAGCCACGGTCAGGGCACTGCGATATATTTCTGCCTTTCTGATTGGCTGAGACAAAACGAATTGCTCCATGGGATGTTGGTCACGTGTTCATAAAAGGTCAACAAGTGGAACTTTATTCTTCTCTAGTTGGCTGTAAAAATACAGTTGAATAATTTAAGCATTCTTTTAAGCATAGAGTTTTTTTGTTTAACTGTTCTTTAATAAACACGATTTAGCCATAAAACAAAAGTAATTTCGACATACACATATAACTCAATAGTTTGACATACACATATAACTCAATGGTTTGACATACACATATAACGCAATAGTTTGACATACACATATAACGCAATAGTTTGACATACACATATAACGCAATAGTTTGACATACACATATAACTCAATAGTTTGACATACACATATAACTCAATAGGGAGATGTGTACATAGCTAGCACAGCAGGTGTGTTTTAAATTACCGGATTATTTGTTTTGATTTGTACATACGTCACAGCATTAGGTTTATTTAATTAGAAAGGAATAACGTCGCTACAAATGTCATGTATTGGCATTTGGTCCACACTTCATTACACATGTCATGTATTGACATTTGACCCACACTTCACCACGTATGTCATATATTGACATTTGGTCAACACTTATGTCATACACCAACTTTTGGTCCTCTACATATGTCGTTTATTGACATCTAACCAATAAGCACTGCACTACTTTTAGTATGGCATATGTCACAGACTACAATAAAATGACCTGCAGTATATTATACGTCGTAAGTAAAATCGAACTAGCGTGTATTATGACAGATGACACACACTACAATACAAATGTCACGTCGTGTGACATCTGGTTAAAGCACCATATGCCACATCTGGTTAAAGCAGCATATGCCACGGGCTTCGTCGCTTCTCTAGGTAAATAAAAACAAAGGGACACCACTCCACGCTCTGATCAAGTTTCGTGTCAAGTGTGCTGTTAAAACACACGTTCCCAACACACCTTCGTTAGCTCAGTGCCTGACCTTTAACCCCAGAATCTGAAGGCTGACCTTTAACCTTTACATAACCCGATCAACCCATAGTCAATTTTTGTGTGTGTTAAAGACTATTAGAATGCTCCTGGGGGCTAAAGTAATGAACAAAATCTTCACACAAACGTGAACGTCCGAATAAAATTCCTGCAACAGGTTGGGCGGCATCACTTGATGTGTGCTAGAGATGAGGGTTAGGGCTGTCTGTGTAAGGGTTTAAGGTGGGTTAGGAGTCTGGTTTGCTGTGGCCATAGGGGGTGGGTTTAATCATCTAAGATGGCGTCGTTTATGGAGATTACAACTGGAAGCATTTTAGTTGACTGTCCAGTTTCAACATTTGGTCAGCCTTAGGACAACGCTTTCAACATATCCATTCATATATATATATATATATATATATATATATATATATATATATATATATATATATATATATATATATATATATATATATATATATATATATATATGTATATATATATATATATATATGTATATATATATATATATATATATATATATATATATATATATATATATATATATATATATATATATATATATGTGTGTGTGTGTGTGTGTGTGTTTGTGTGTGTGTTTAAACACAGGTTGTTCAGCTGTCAATTATTCGTTTATTCGGATGTGATGTTGATTCACAGAGCAACAGATAATGTCGCAATAACACAGATGTAATTGAAACTCTAGTCAACCACATGTTCCGTGGTTAATCCCTGTCGTTTGTTGCGGGTTAAGCACCAGCGATGGAGGTTTGTGTGTGGCTGAGCCACAGTAAACGCATGTGGTGTCAAATTACAGAGTTTTATGTTGCAGGGGCGTGGTCGCGGGAACAACCTGAGAAAATAAAATTTAAAACGTGTATGACCGGTCAACTAAATGGTCTACATGGCACCAACAAATCACCTACGGGTACCAAGAAAACACCTACGGGTACCAAGAAAACACCTACGGGTACCAAGAAAACACCTACGGGTACCAAGAAAACACCTACGGGTACCAAGAAAACACCTACGGGTACCAAGAAAACACCTACGGGTACCAAGAAAACACCTACGGGTACCAAGAAAACACCTACGGGTACCAAGAAAACACCTACGGGTACCAAGAAAACACCTACGGGTACCAAGAAAACACCTACGGGTACCAAGAAAACACCTACGGGTACCAAGAAAACACCTACGGGTACCAAGAAAACACCTACGGGTACCAAGAAAACACCTACGGGTACCAAGAAAACACCTACGGGTACCAAGAAAACACCTACGGGTACCAAGAAAACACCTACGGGTACCAAGAAAACACCTACGGGTACCAAGAAAACACCTACGGGTACCAAGAAAACACCTACGGGTACCAAGAAAACACCTACGGGTACCAAGAAAACACCTACGGGTACCAAGAAAACACCTACGGGTACCAAGAAAACACCTACGGGTACCAAGAAAACACCTACGGGTACCAAGAAAACACCTACGGGTACCAAGAAAACACCTACGGGTACCAAGAAAACACCTACGGGTACCAAGAAAACACCTACGGGTACCGAATATTTTCACCCTCCTCTATCACTATCAGCCCACCGCGCTGCTTGGGGCAACATAAAAAAATGGGGATATTTTTATTGCGTCGTCTCAAACGGTCCAACATAGGTAATTTCTGTTTCACAATACGTTTATAAAGTCGATGTTTATGTAATGTTTATATAGTTTTGTAAAGTATTTCCCACAGTTACAGGCATAAAGTTGTAGATGTTATAGCTCTGTATCGTCCAGCACCCTTTAACAAGCAAATATTCTGGGAAGTTACAGCGGCAAACACAAAAATTAGGATAGAAGAGAATAAACAACGGAATGTTTTACTTGATTTTTATATTTGTACCAATACAAGCATCACTTGACAAGATAATAATTTAATTAAGTGTAAGGGTCACGAAGAAGGTTACAATTATCCAACAATGAATAAAAATTGCGAGCCTCCACGAATACATTCCTTTAAAATACCCAGGATCGTGGCGGCGCCCCTGTACGAAATAAGTCACACGTGATTATTTTATTATATATTAAATGATTTATTGCCAGCTCATTTTGTGTCTTCAAAACCTTTTGCAATTTTAACTTTAGCGATAAATATTTGGCTGAGGTGAAGATATACACAAACAGAAATCATTGAGGTAAACAAAGTACTAATTTTTTTTTTGTTGTATGTTATTATAACTGTTATGTATAATAGAGTTTTATTTTAAATCGATATTGCATATCTGTAAACCAATACGTTAGTTCTGCGAGAAGGACTTTCTTACCCGAAAAATGTGAAAACGTCTACTTAGTAATACCAAAAGTGAAACGTGGGTAGAGGGTCCAGTACTCGACACAGCTGAATGATATAACAATATATGTATTTTCGACTCAAGACAATCATTGAGTGATTGACTCGTGACAATCAATGAGTGATCTTAGGTAATCGTGACAATCATTGAGTGATCTTAGGTAATCGTGACAATCATTGAGTGATCTTAGGTAATCGTGACAATCATTGAGTTATCTTAGGTAATCGTGACAATCATTGAGTGATCTTAGGTAATCGTGACAATCATTGAGTGATCTTAGGTAATCATGACTACTAGAGTTTGTAATTGTAATTGAGGTCAAATTAGTCTTTCGAGAATCGTTGAAAATCTTGGGGCGACCTTGAAGAATCGACAAGATCATCGTGTGACCTTAAGGCCATCTTAACGACCCCAAGCAATCGTTTGGAATTGAGTGTTCTCATGGAAGTCGTTAGCTAATGATCGAGACCAACAAAAACCGGGATTTGAACTGAAACATTCATGTTTCTATACATCAGCTCTACCACACGTATGATGCACATAACTAGACCCATGCAAAATGTGTAATAACGTGGAATGTGCATCATAATTTTAATTGTATGTTTAGAGAGTTAAATCACAACATGTGTATTTCAAATATGTACAGTAATATTTACTCTTAACATCAGCTGATCTGAAGGGCGATCCAAGTAGAAAAAAACTTTTTTCTTGTACATACGTTTTGGCAATAAACATGTTGTGTCACTATTCGTTTTGTAACACAATTTTACCTAATCTAATATATAAAGTTCAATTCTGTATGTATGTTTGTAAAATGTTTGTCGTGGATTACAAAGGAATATAAGAAAAAACGAAAAGAAAAAAAAAAACCCGATACTTTGATGGATTTAAGTATTAGATTATTAAAGCACTCATGGTCTAAATTTATGAGTTAAAAAATTACTATTGAAAGTCTTTAAAAACAATTTTCATTTTATATACTTAGAATAATAATTTTCAATTATGAACGTTACATAATTATTTTTTTAAAAGTGTATCAACGTTTATAAAACTTCTAAAACTGTGTCTGAAATGTATTTACATTTTTTCCTTTAGTTCTCATAACGTCCCTTGATTTGGAAAACACAGTTACTTCCCTTTAAAAAAAACCCCATTAAATCGGGGGGAAGAAAGAATTTACTTTTTATTACTTTGTTTTGGTGTTAGGAAAAAAAATAATTACATAATTAGCGGGGATTGATTAAGTGCAATGTCGTTGGTATTTTTAATACTGCCTTTTATTTATTCTATACACTGAACATACTGTTTACTAATTTTTTTTTTAAATCAATAACATTTAATAAGCCAGGTCCAACAAATCTTATATGTTTATTTCTTTCCATTTACGGATAAGGTTGGAGTATTATAATTTTGTTCACTAAATTGAAACAGACGCGCCCGCCGGCGCCCTGGGCTATCATGTGAGCGCTATGATGCATAATTTCGTTTTAAACAGTGCGATAGACTATGGATAAGAAAAGTTACTATAGTCTTTAAGTGAATCAAATCCGGGCGTCCTCCGGCACCCCGACAGAGTGCTATTTGGCGCCCCGGGCCTTCCCGTGTTCGCTATGGTACCTACGTTCGCGTAAGTGAGTTCAAAAGACTATGAATAAGTTCGGTAACATAGTCGTTTACTAAGTTGAATAAGGCGGTTACGCCGCACGTCGTCATGGTGCGATTTGGCGCTCCGGGCTAGACTGTGGACACTTTGAGTTTATCTTTGCGTTTGTGTTTTCTTTGTGTTTGAGTTTAGGTTTGCGTTTGTGGTTGTGTTTGTGTTTGGATTTGGGTTTGGGTTTGGGTTTGTTTTCGTTTTTTTTCTTTGCGTTTGTGTTTCGTTTGCTTTTTTCTTTGCGTTTGTGTTTTCTTTGTGTTTGTGGTTGTGTTTGTGTTTGTGTTTGCTTTTTTGCTTTCGTTTGTGTTTGTATTTGTGTTTGTGTTATGTTTGCGTTTTTTGTGTGTTTTGGTTGGTTGTGGTTAGGGTGGGCAATGCCGGGAAAATGCTGATTACCAAACACACAAGTTATGGTCCTTTACAGATACGTTTTTCAGAGATGCCAGTGCAGGGCCTGGCCGGGACGGCTAGTAATTTTCTAAAATAATTTTTTCGTGAAATGTTTTGTTTCCACCTATTTTAGCACCAGTTGTATGACCATGACGCATCCAGTGTACTTAGTTTTTCTGGTCTTTGTGCTACTTCTGACTCCACAAGTAAACGGCAAGTAGAAGTACACTGAATAAACTATGTACATATATTTGTACGGTATAGATTCGTACATGTTCTAATGAATACATGTTTTGTTACCACACGTTAAATACATTCCCCTTATTTGAGGAGTTAGTAAACATTGACAGAGCAATATCTAAATTTTAAATTATCTTCTAATCAACTCCAGCAATTTGTCAACACGGTGTCGCTGACATCTTGTACGTCATCGACTCCTCAGCCCGCATCGGCTACAGCAACTTCCAGAGTCAGATCCAGTTCGTGTCCAGCCTGTCCTCGAGGTTCCCCATTGGTCCATCGGCTGTCCAGCTGGGCGCCGTAGTCTTCAGCGACTACCCTCAGAAGTTGTTTGACTTCCGTGATCTACAGGAGACTGTCTACATAACACGGGTAATTTACGGACATTTCGTTCACTGTCTGCATGCCACGGGTAATTTACGGCCATTTCGTTCACTGTCTGCATGCCACGGGTAATTTACGGCCATTTCGTTCACTGTCTACATAACACGGGTAATTTACGGCCATTTCGTTCACTGTCTACATAACACGGGTAATTTACGGACATTTCGTTCACTGTCTACATAACACGGGTAATTTACGGACATTTCGTTCACTGTCTACATGACACGGGTAATTTACGGCCATTTCGTTCACTGTCTACATAACACGGGTAATTTACGGACATTTCGTTCACTGTCTACATAACACGGGTAATTTACGGACATTTCGTTCACTGTCTGCATGCCACGGGTAATTTACGGCCATTTCGTTCACGGTCTACATAACACGGGTAATTTACGGGCTTTTCGTTCACTGTCTACATAACACGGGTAATTTACGGGCTTTTCGTTCACTGTCTACATAACACGGGTAATTTACGGGCTTTTCGTTCACTGTCTACATAACACGGGTAATTTACGGGCTTTTCGTTCACTGTCTACATAACACGGGTAATTTACGGGCTTTTCGTTCACTGTCTACATAATGGTAATTTACGGGCATTTCGTTCACTGTCTACATAACACGGGTAATTTACGGCCATTTCGTTCACTGTCTACATAACACGGGTAATTTACTGCCATTTCGTTCACTGTCTACATAATACGGGTAATTTACGGCCATTTCGTTCACTGTCTACATAACACGGGTAATTTACGGCCATTTCGTTCACTGTCTACATAACACGGGTAATTTACGGCCATTTCGTTCACTGTCTACATAACACGGGTAATTTACGGCCATTTCGTTCACTGTCTACATAACACGGGTAATTTACGGACATTTCGTTGACTGTCTACATAATGGTAATTTACGGGCATTTCGTTCACTGTCTACATAACACGGGTAATTTACGGCCATTTCGTTCACTGTCTACATAACACGGGCAATTTACGGGCATTTCGTTCACTGTCTACATTACAGGTAACATTTGCGGTCATTTAGTTAGAATATGCCTACATAACATGGGTAATTACGGTAATTCAGTTCAGTGTCTACATTACACTAGCAATTCATTTTCTCATTTAGTTCGAATGTGTATATTCAGTGTACTGTCTACAATATGCGGGTAATTCCAATCTATGCAGCTCAAATATATAGCAAACAAAGGAATTATTTTGTTATTCTATACCTCACAGTGGTTTGTATATATGGCCTAAAATTTAAAACAATATGATAGTTTTGTAGGGGAAGTTGTAGGAGTTAGAATGTAATCCGATATATATTTTTTTTTAATTTCAATAAAATTTGGAAAAAAATGTATAAGAATTCGGAATAGTTCATATATAGGCCTATATCTTAGGGTATTCACATTTGACTGTCCATAAAAATTCAAATGAAACTGCGTTGTGGGGAAGTGGCGAAAGGGGGGAGGAGTTTTGTTTTCTGCCTACAAACCTCAATCCAATGGATAACACGGGTCGTCTAGTATACTACAAAACTCGCATGGGTTTTAGAATTGGTTACATGAATATACATTGTGCCCTTTATGACCTTAGTAAATCAACAATAACGAGTCAACTGGTGCCAAGGTTTGAATTTTGTCTCCTTAGAGTTTGCAGGATGCCCCATACCTGCAGGGTAAAACGTGCGTGGACCAGGCACTCAATTGGGTCTACAACACAGGCATGTACACCATCAACGCCGGGGCCAGACCTCACGCTCCAAACATCCTACTCTTGATCACCTACGGACCGTTAAACAACACAGTTGCGAGTAAGTGTGTATCAATCTTGCTCAACTTCTCATTAATGACAACATATATTGGCTTTTTAATACTATAATATCAACATTACTAAAAAAAATATTAAGATAGCGTGGTAGAATGGTTGCACATACGACTTCTAACCTGAAAGATTTTAGTTCAAATCTGAGTTTAAGTCCTAAAATGTTCCCGAATCACCCAGCTCTTATGGGCACCTGATTCACGTTGGGGAAAGTAGATTGCGACTGGGCATAGTGTTGACCACACTATCCCTTCATATGCCGAGGTCACAGAAACAGATGGACTCTACTTCACTTGCCCTGTGACAGTCAGGCACGAAATGGAGTTTTACTTAAAGTAAAAATGAATAAAAGAACAAAAACAACCTAATTTTCATCTCTTCAACGGTTCGATGCCTCAAACTATGGATGCCCATTAGTGTTCTTTCTTCACGAATCTGTTGTTTCAGTCCATATCAAGTTTAACATTCTCCCTGTCAACCGTGTTTAACATCAGTTAAATCATGTACTAAATCACTGTGAAATAATTACCTCATACAATGCTGTTTGTACAAATAACAATAGGGCTTGTAAGTCTACGGTCTCGAAATCTATTAGCTGGCGAGTACGAGAACGAGAAGTTGTGACCTACTGACAAACTCCATTTTTTTTTTAATTGTTCATAGCAAGTGTATTAAACTATAATTATTGTGTAATAATGGATTAGTGATATAGATTAGTGATATGGATTAGTGATATGGATTAGTGCCATGGATTTGTGATATGAATTAGTGATATGGATTAGTGATATGGATTAGTGATATGCTTTAGTGATATGGATTAGTGATATGGTTTAGTGATATGCTTTAGTGATATAGATTAGTGATATGGATTAGTGATATGGATTAGTGATATGGTTTAGTGAAATGGATTAGTGATATGGATTAGTGATATGGATTAGTGATGTGCATTAGTGATATGGATGAGTGATGTACATTAGTAATATGCATTAGTGATATGGATTAGTGACATGGATTAGTGATATGGATTAGTGATATGGATTAGTGATATGGATTAGTGATATGGATTAGTGATATGGATTAGTGATATAGAATAGAGATGTAGCCACGGATGCCTTGGTAGTTTTAGAACATTACTAGCCGTCGGTACCCGTTACACGTGAATTATCGGCCTATATATTTTAATGTTATACGTGTTTGAGCAAAATATTTTATAAAATAGTTATTGGTCAAAACGCAATGTGTTTTACTACACATTGATTGATATTAGTGACAAAGCAATGAAATAATTCAATAGCTGAAACATCCGACACATTCAATAATACCTATTAGAAAAACCAAATTATATTCATATTAGTCAACAAAACACCATATTAAATGTACACACTGATTAAGAGACTTAAATGATTCCGTTAAAAACCCGGCTGTTCATTAGTATTTTTGTAGTTTTTTAAAGTAATTTGTATTATTTTTGGCCGGGAAAAAATATATACTTCATAGCGTAGCATACGACTTGATAAGTTATCTAAACCAAATTTGAATGAAATAATTCATTTCTTCGTATTTAAAAATTGGAAGATTAACGCCATTTGTTTTGTGTACTCTCCGTAGTTTAAACATATGGCATGTGACGTCATTGTTTAATGCGTTGTCGGCACAACCATAAACACTTTTGCGGTTGCATGATTAAACATGTGTTTCTACATTCGAATATGCCTTTTTTTTTATTCTCCTTCTTTAAATAAAATTAGTTTATACATTAATAACATCCAAAATATTATTTTCAACAAAATTCCGCAACTTTAAGTTCTCCATTTATCGCTGAGCATACTAATAGCTTAGCCTCAAAAATTTTCTAGTAAATCAATTCATTACATGATAATATACAATGTTTGGTCCTGTTTTCTTTGTAAATTATAATAAAACGTCAGTATATAATGTTTTCTATAATGTACCACATGAAACTCTTCCCTACTACGCTACAACCCCACGTTGACCTATGACCCTACAGCTATCCAGTCGGCCCAGCGAATCAAAGACATGGGCGTGCAGATCATCTCCGTGGGGGTGGGCATGCCCCAACGTGTGGAGCTCCAGGCCGTGGCCAGTGGTCCTCAAGATGTCTTCCTCGCGCTCTCCTACAGCGCTCTCAAGTCTGTGGAGGAGCAGGTGGAGGAGAGGATCTGTCGGGGTACGTCGGGGATGGGGAATATGTCGGGGTACGTCAGGGATTGGGAATATGTAGGGGTTCGTCGGGGATTGGGAATATGTAGGGGTTCGTCGGGGATTGGGAATATGTCGGGGTACGTCAGGGATTGGGAATATGTAGGGGTACGTCGGGGATTGGGTATATGTCGGGGTACGTCAGGGATTGGGAATATGTCGGGGTACGTCGGGGATTGGGAATATGTCGGGGTACGTCGGGGATGGGGAATATGTCGGGGATTGGGAATATGTGGGGGTACGTCGTGGATTGGGAATATGTAGGGGTATGTCGGGGATTGGGAATATGTCGGGGTACGTCGGGGATGGGGAATATGTCGGGGATTGGGAATATGTCGGGGATTGGGAATATGTGGGGGTACGTCGTGGATTGGGAATATATAGGGGTATGTCGGGGATTGGGAATATGTAGGGGTATGTCGGGGATTGGGAATATGTCGGGGTATGACGAGAATTGAATGTCGGGGTGCTTCGGGGAATTGAAAATATATAGGTATACTTCGCGAAATGGAGAATAAAAATATTTATTCAATAGCTGTGTAGCCATTAATCTCATCATTCATTAAAGATGTGTCCATTAGTATCACCATACAGCCTTGCCATTACTCACTCCCCATGTGTCCAGAAAACTGTCACCATTTAGCCTAACCTTTAGCCTAACGTTTACTCACCCCCCCCCCCCCCCCGATGTGTCCAGAAAAATGTCCCCATTTAGCCTAACCTTTAGCCACTTCGATGTGTCCAGAAAAATGTCCCCATTTAGTCTAAACTTTAGCCACTCCCATGTGTCCAGAAAAATGTCCCCATTTAGCCTAACCTTTAGCCACTCCGATGTGTCCAGAAAAATGTCCCCATTTAGCCTAAACTTTACTCCCCCCCCCCTCCCATGTTTTAAAAAAACTGTCACCATTTAGCCTAACCTTTACTTACCAACCCCCCCCCCCCCCCCATGTTTCCAGAACTAGAAAACTGCCAGTCAAGCACACACGGCTGCTGCTCTGATGGACGCACGTTTGCCGCTGACCCTAAGAAAACAGGCTGTGGTTCTGGTGAGTAAAACATTTGGGGTTCAAAGAAACCAGATAACTTAAGAAAACAATAGGTATTCAAACAATTTCGTTGACTTAAGAAAACACCAGGTGGTGTAGGCCTACTAAATGTTCTATACGTCACGCTATAGCGAAATTTGGGAAAATTCTGCACCAAATTTTCCGTAGGTCCCAATATTGCCAAAGCTATGAACCTCTCTACTAAATGTTCTGTAGGCCACGATATTGCAAATTCTCTGAACCTCTGCACACAATGTTCCTTAGGTCCTAATATTGGCAAATCTATTAACCTCTGCACTATTTTTTCCTTATATTCCAATATTGGCAAATCTATGAACCACTGCGTTATTGTTCCTTAGGTTCTAATATTGGCAAATCCCAATATTACCAAATCTATGAAAGTCTGCACAAAACGTTCCAATTTTCCCCGTCTCGGGATTTCTGTTTTACTTGTCAATTCCCATATTTAGCAGAGACCAGAATATTCAGTTAAAATTCAATTACTTACATCACTTTACTCTTGTCTAATGTAGCTGTAGCGAAAACGTGTGAAGAGAGTACGTACGGCTGTTGCTACGACGGCAAATCTGCCGCGACGGGTCCGAATAAAGCTGGATGTGGTGAGTATATCAGCACTAAAACTCAGCCATCTGCCCTGTTCAACACTGCAGTAAAACTGCTCCATGTCGCTCGTTTGTCAGCGTGAATAAAACACTTACATGCAATTTAAAAAATAATCTGCTTTCTTTAATAAGAACAAAATTGTATTATCATGTACCTATACTATAATTTTGGCAGCCAATTCTTTTGTTAAAGAAAGCACATTTTTTCAGTGCTTATAAAAGCTTATTATATTGGTTTTAAGTCTTTGTTTTATTTTCAAAAGCATTTAACAATTAAAACCACATACTTTTCTTTAGTATAAACTTTGAATATTGTTTATATTTACAACCATCTGTAATTTGTAATAATAAATCTGAGTATTAATCCAAGGGGAAATCTTGCGCTGATTCCATCAGTAACCATTTCTAGTATTTACCCCCCCCCCCCCATCCTCCCACTTAACATATTATTATAAGTGACCGTACTCTTCTGTATAAAATGTTATGAAGCAGGTAGATAACCCATCTATTACTTTCCATCAGCAGGTAGTTGTCGCCCCTCCCCTTGCCAACACAACTGTACAACAACCGCTAAAGGTTTCACGTGCTCATGTATGCCAGGATTCCGTGTCAGTGACACCAACTCCTCTGCTTGTCTGGGTAGGTTTTTGTTGTCAGTCTGAAGTTTTTCCCTGGCAGTTTTTGTCAGTCTTAAGTTTTTCTCTGGCAGGTTTTGTCAGTCTTAAGTTTTTCTCTGTCAGTTTTTGTCAGTCTTAAATTTTTCTCTGACAGGTTTTGTTAGTCTTAAGTTTTTCTCTGGCAGGTTTTGTCAGTCTTAAGTTTTTCTCTGTCAGTTTTTGTTGGTCTTAAGTTTTTCTCTGGCACATTTTGTCAGTCTTAAGTTTTTCTTCCCAAAATGTTACGGTCCAATAGACGAGCCTTAACTATTTACCCAAAATTTGATTTGGTGGGCACTACATAAATAGTTATCGTGCGCAACAAATCCTAACCATGTCCTCTATATTTTGTCAGACATCGACGAATGTTCCAAGAGTTCTGTATGTGAACACAACTGTAACAACACAGTGGGCAGCTTTAAGTGTTACTGTAAGGCAGGGTACACCATTGACAGTAAAAACCCCACCAAATGTGCTGGTAAGATTGTTTTCTCTTAATTTGTTAATAAATTCTTATTGGAAATAAATTTTTATATTATCTCAAGCCCAATATTGAATATTTATTTCATGTAGTTATACTAGAAATACAAATCTGCTGAAACTTTGGTTTATAATTGACTGCAATACTGTTATTAGTCAGTTGTGTTGTGTTGAAATATCGAGTTATAATTTGAGAGCATTTTATTTATCAAACACAGCAACAGTAATTCAAAATATTTTAATTAGCATTTGGCATTTTAAAGATTTTTGTAAAAACATAAGGATAAATAAGCATTACTCGGTGAAAACAGAAAAATGGTCAATTTCAAACTTATAAAAATGTGTTTAATTTTTTTTTCTCTATTAGCAATCAACTGTCTTTAAAAATAAAATAAAAACATCTTACATTTTAAATTCGAACTACGTTTATATTTTTCCAGACATCGATGAATGTGCCAAGAGCTCTGTATGTGAACAGAATTGTACAAACACAGTGGGCAGCTTTAAGTGTTCTTGTAAGGCAGGGTACACTATTGACAGTAAAAACGCCACCAAATGTGTTGGTCAGTTTTGTTTTATTTATTTTATTTCATTTTTAAAAATCCATATGAAAAATACTTTTGTATAAATTTACAAAAGCATTAAACGCTGTATTTAATAACATTACTTTAATGTAGTTATACGAGAAAAGTAAATCTACAAAAAAAAATCTAAATTTTTTTTAAATTACTGTTTTATTGCTATAAGTGTCTTCTAAAAAAAAATTCACTATTTTTTATATAATTCTGATGAATTTCTAATTATTTTATTTCTGCTATAATTTTTTTTTTTGCATTTAAAAAATAGTATGTTATTCCAATTGATTGTCCTTCGCGATCTACTGATGGTGTTTTAAGGCAATACATTTTCAGTCGCAGCATTGGTAGTGTCGAATTCACAAATTATGAATTACTGAAAAGTAGAAAATAAAACTGTCTATATATATAGTTCTCTACGTCGCCCAACCATGCGGGACACCACGCACGCACGCCGACTCACTAACCCTCCTCCCGCCCCCTCCCTCGCTCTTCAGCCATGTCCCATTTGGACCTGTGTCGATCAGGAAGTCTTCACCCGTCACTAAATAGCGGCGTATGCTACGGGTCGGCTCGTTCTGTTGATTTACCAACATTTAGCCATCTCTATTGCTTGTAATTATATAGATCTAGGACTGATACGTTTATTACTAGCATTACAATTCTAAAGGGTTTGGGATGAATAAAAAAAGTTGCCAACTTCAGTGCTAATTAATATATTGTTTAAATCCATTTTCGGTGTAAATTTTCTGCAATAAAATAGAATGGTGAAGCGCGAAATGAACATGTAATTATTTAATTTAAAAAAAACTTTACAATGGCATTTTAAATGGTTTCTTAGTTGTATTCAAAAGATGCATTCCTCTTGTGGTATGTGTGTGACGTCATAGAGTACCTTCTAAAAATAGCACCTTGTTACTAAGATGTATGGCCTATGTATATTTTGTAAATATAAAATGAACGTCCTTCTATTTAAATCCAAACTCTTGTCTATATTTTGCCAGACATCGACGAATGTGCCAAGAGTTCTGTATGTGAACACAACTGTAACAACACCGTAGGCAGCTTTAAGTGTTACTGTAAGGCAGGGTACACTGTTGACAGTAAAAACCCCACCAAATGTGTTGGTTAGAATTTACTTTTCTTTATACATTTATAAAACTTCACAGCGTCACAGCTCTATTTTTTTTTTTTTGCACTTGTGTGTTGCTAAGTATAAAATGAACATCTTGCAATTTAAATACTAACTAGATCAATTTCTTGCTAGACTTCGACGAGTGTGCCAAGAGCTCTGTATGTGAACAGAATTGTACAAACACAGTGGGCAGCTTTAAGTGTTCTTGTAACACGGGGTACACCATTGACAGTAAAAACGCCACCAAATGTGTTGGTCAGTTTTGTTTTATTTACTTTATTTCATTTGTAAAAATCCATATTAAACATATTTCTGTATAAATATACACAAACATTAAACGATGTATTCAATAACATTACTTTAATGTAGTTATTTGAGAAATGTAAATCTAAAAAAAATAATTCGTTTAAAATTACTGTTTTATTGCAACAAGTAAACCTACATTCTATAAAAATCATTATCTCTAATTTAATTCTGATGAATTTAAAAGTCCTTCTATTTAAATCCAAACTTTGTCCACTTTTTGCCAGATGTCGACGAATGTGCCAAGAGTTCTGTATGTGAACACAACTGTAACAACACAGTGGGCAGCTTTAAGTGTTCTTGTAAGGCAGGGTACAACATTGATAGTAAAAACCCCACCAAATGTGTTGGTAAGATTGTTTTCTCTTAATTTTTATAAAACTTCAAGCCCAACATTTTTTATTATTTGTTCAAGCTATACTAGAAATACAAATCTGCAGAAATGTTTAGTGGTTTTTGGGGTTACGGGCGATGAGGTTTGATTCCAGGGTTTGTGAATGTGTGTGGCATTTGTGTGTGGCGCCATAGCTCTCTATTCGCAGTTGTATAAAATAAACATCTTGCAATTTAAATCCTAACCATCTCTATTACTTTTTTTTTGCCAGATGTCGACGAATGTGCCAAGAGTTCTGCATGTGAACAGAATTGTACAAACACAGTGGGCAGCTTTAAGTGTTCTTGTAAGGCAGGGTACACTGTTGACAGTAAAAACCCCACCAAATGTGTTGGTCAGTAATCGTTCAACAAATAATTCTCATTACGTAATTAGTTACTATTGAAAAATTTCCGTATTAATTTACAAAATCTCAAGCCCAGTTTTAATTATATTTTGAAAGAATTTATTTTAAAATACAAATCTGAAGAATTTATTTTAAAATACAAATCTGAAGAATTTATTTTAAAATACAAATCTGAAGAATTTATTTTAAAATACAAATCTAAAGAATTTTTTTTAAAATACAAATCTAAAGAATTTATTTTAAAATACAAATCTGAAGAATTTATTTTAAAATACAAATCTGAAGAATTTATTTTAAAATACAAATCTGAAGAATTTATTTTAAAATACAAATCTAAAGAATTTATTTTAAAATACAAATCTAAAAAATTTATTTTAAAATACAAATCTGAAGAATTTATTTTAAAATACAAATCTGAAGAATTTATTTTAAAATACAAATCTAAAGATTTTTTTTAAAAATACAAATCTAAAGAATTTATTTTAAAATACAAATCTAAAGAATTTATTTTAAAATACAAATCTGAAGAATTTATTTTAAAATACAAATCTGAAGAATTTATTTTAAAATACAAATCTAAAGAATTTATTTTAAAATACAAATCTGAAGAATTTATTTTAAAATACAAATCTGAAGAATTTATTTTAAAATACAAATCTGAAGAATTTATTTTAAAATACAAATCTAAAGTGAAAATAACTGTGTTATTGGTATACACTTGTCTTTAAAATTACTGTAATGTTGTTATAATTAAATTATTTTATATTGCAATATGGTAATAATAACGTGCAAAGTATTTCTTGTTAGGCTTGAGAAATCTAAATCTTTCATCAGTTTTGTAAATTTTCTTTGGGAACATAGTTATAGAGGTTTGAAAAGATTTTAGTTTTCACACCTTTTCCGTGGTTTCCATAGCAACCAGATCTGCTACAGGCAGCTATATATTTATTTGTCTATCGGCTAACAACACTTAACATAACCGCATTTAGCATTCATAATTATATTTAAACTTATAGAAAATACATTTGTATAGGCTGCTCTTATAATAACAGTCTTACAAAATGCCACTTTTTACTTTTTCTTACACGAAAAACATAGATTTGCAATTTTGTCCGTATGTCTGTGTGTGTGTATGTATGTATGTATGTATGTATGTATGTATGTATGTATGTATGTATGTATGTATGTATGTATGTATGTATGTATGTATGTATGTATGTATGTATGTATGTATGTATGTATGTATGTATGTATGTATGTATGTATGTATGTATGTATGTATGTATGTATGTATGTATGTATGTATGTATGTATGTATGTATGTATGTATGTATGTATGTATGTATGTATGTATGTATGTATGTATGTATGTATGTATGTATGTATGTATGTATGTATGTATGTATGTATGTATGTA